>NW_027664106.1:0-72731 GCF_964034855.1 Anser brachyrhynchus
CGAGAAGAAGAAGCGTCATGGGCGAAGGCAGAGCGCCGGCGGCACAAAAGACACCAGTGCCCAAGGGAGCTCTGGCGCGCAGCCCCCAGACGCTTACAGGCGGTACCATCGGCACCGCAACGACGCGGGGAACAGGCAGGCCCCTCAAGCGCACAGCGACAGGGGGCCTGGGCCTTCTCCTAGTCGAAACGGCGGCGTGAGGCAAAGGCAAGAACATCAGCCAGAGAGCCGCAAGGAGCATAGGCGTGATCATAGCGCGCGACACAGTGTGGGACCCAAGCATGGCCATACACCAGATGGCAGCGACAGACCCACAAATGGAAACGAAGCGCAGAGTGGCACGGGACCTCGTCGTGGAAGAGAACGAGCCCGTGGTTCGGCACCCCGGCCTGAAAAGTCTCCTGAACAAAGGCATCGCGTGCGGCCAGGCCCCAGCAAGGACGGGCTCAAACCTCAGCAACTCCAAGCCGAGCGCCATCCTTCCCCCAAAGCAGACAGCGACTCGGGCCATGGGCCTTACAATTCACGCAACGGTCGCGTGGGGCGAAGGCAGGAACATCGGCCAGACAGCCGCATGGAGCAGAGGCGTGCCCGTAGTCCACAACGCAGCGTGGGACGCAGACACGGCCAGAAACAAGATGACAGCGTCGGACCCACGAACGGAAATCCACCGCAGAGTGGCACGGGACCTACGCGTGGGAGTGAACGACCCCGTGGTTCGGCACCCCGGCCGGAAAGATCTCCTGATCGAAGGCATCGCGTGCGGCCAGTCCCCAGCAAGGACGGGCTCAAACATCGGCAACTCCAAGCCGTGCGCCGTCCTTCCCCCAAACCAGACAGCGACTCGGGGCATGGACCTTCCAACTGTCGCAATGACGGCATGGGGAAAAGGCAGGAACGTCGGCCAGACAGCCGCACAGAGCAGAGGCGAGCCTATCAAACAAGCCCGGACACCTATAAGCGGTACCATTGGCACCGCAACGATGCGGGGAACAGGCCATCCCCTCAAACACGCAGTGACAGGGGGCCTGGGCCTTCCCATAGTTGCAACAGTGGTGTGAGGCAAAGGGAGGAACACCAGCCAGAGAGCCGCAGGGAGCACAGGCGTGCCTATCACAGGGAACACAGTGCGGGACCCAGCCAGGGCCGTAAAACAGACGGCAGTGTCAGACCCACGCATGAAAATCAACCCGACAGTGGCGTGGGACCAAGGCGTGGGACCGGACGACCCCCTGGTTCGGCACCCTGGCCGGAAAACATTCCAGATGGAAGGCATCCCGTCTGGGCAGTCCCGGGCAAGGACTGGCTTATCCTTCTGCCCAACACCGTGGAGCCCATGGAGCTGGATCCACCAGAGGACGTGGAGGAAGCAATGGAAGTGGATCCACCTCCACCAGAACAGACCTGGGACTCCCGCAGCATGTCTCTGCTCTCTGCTCTCCAAGCGCACAAACAGCATCGCAGGAGTGCCCGTCCAGCTCCCTACTCGTTGTCACGCAGGCTCCATCCCAAGCACTAGCTTGGAGCCACCGAATGCCACGGACATCCCGCAGGATTACCTGCAAGACATCCCGGCAATAAACCACTCTGTTGCTGATTCTCAGGGCTTGCGTGACTGCTTCTTTCCCTACCCCTAGCCGTGGTGCGAGAGGTGGCATCCCTTGTGCACAGAGCCTCGAGGAAGAGCACAAGAGAGGACCCAGCTCCCTTCGGGCTGCTGCGCGGGGGGGGCAGGAGGAGTCCCCGAGGGCCACCATGCGCCTTTAACATTTGTGAAAATAAAGTGAGGGGTGAAAATAGGAGTGTGTAAGTGATTATGGGTGGCTAATTTCTTATATTAGGAGTGAGTTTCTGTATCTGAGTAATTGGCAACGACAGACGTGGAGAAGGCTGAGGTACTCAGCAACATCTTTGCCTCCACCTGCACTGGTAGGCGGGCTTCCCAAGTCTTTCATTTTCCTGAACCCGTAGATGGAGGCTGGGGGGATCAAAGTCCCACCCACCGTAAGGGAAGAGCAGGTTCGAGACCACCTGGTGAATCTAAAAGGTGCAAGTGTATGGGACCTGATGACATGAATCCCAGGGTCCTGAGGGAACTGGCTGATGGAGTTGCCAAGCCTCTCTCCATCCTAGTTGAAAAGTCCTGGCAGTCAGGCGATGTCCCTGGTGAGTGGAAAAGGGGAAACATCACACCCCTTTTTAGAAAGGAATGAGAAAGTCAGGTTGTTTATAAAGCAGAGGAACTCCTACTCAGACTGGGGAGGGAGAAGAAGACGAGATAGGCTACTCCAAAGTGGCTGGGCCATCAGAGGAACAGGAAGACAAAGTAGAAGATCTCATAAGGGCATCAAGAACTTCCCGAGGCCGATACCAGCGTGAGCCTAACTGGGAATGAGTGGCAAAAGCACCCTATTGTGACTGGCCCGGATGCTCCGTGCATCCTTGGCATAGGCTACCTAAGGAGAGGATATTTCAAGGACCTTTTTTCTTCAGGGAGCCAATATATGCAGGGGACTGCTGGAGATGATTTTTCCCACTTGTTCACTCTCCCTTTCTCCTTCACCTGCCTATTCTCCTCCAGGCTAGTTACGATAGCTCTTCAGGTCTTTCAATATCCTGTGGATGTTCAGACCAGCATGTTCTTATTGTAACATCTCCTGAGTGCGCTTCAGGTGTTGTCCAAGGTTAACCAACTACTTAGGAATGCCATCCAGAGATCTGTTCTGAGGCAGAAGAGTTATGAGTGGCAGGCAGTGTTGGAGGATATGGGCAGGCATCTAGAGCAGTGGACATCTCCAGTGCTTGGGAAATTCACCCCTGAACAGGTGCAAAATCCTAAAAAAATGGAAGAATGAAAGGCTTGAAGAAGGTGTGTCATCGCCCTAGCAATTCCAGAGAGACACAAATCACTGCAACGTGCTGGGGTTTGGCCCAATGCAGTTGCTCACCACCCACTGACCGATGCCCAGCCTGTCCCCAAGCAGCCGGTACCCCACAGTACTTGTCCAGCATGACGCCATACGGTACGGAATACCCCTTTGGCCAGTTGGGGTCAGCTGTCCTGCTTCTGTCCCCTCCCAGCTCCTCCTGCACACCCAGCCTCCTCACTGGCAGGGCAGCGTGAGAAGCTGAAACGTCCTTGACTCAGTGTAAGCACTGCCCTTCAACAATTCAAACAAGTAGAAGACATTTCTTCTCAGAAAGAGTGGTCAGGCATTGGAACGGGTTGCCCAGGGAGGTGGTGGTGTCACCGTCCCTGGGGGTGTTGAGTGCTGACTGGAGTGCTGCAGTGACTGGCTATATGCTCTTCAGAAGGGCCAGGCAGCAGAGAACGGGTGGTGGTGTGGCTCTCTATATTAGAGAGTGTTTTGATGTTGTGGAACTCGAGACTGGGAATGGCAAGGTTGAGTCCCTATGGGTTAGGATCAGCGGGAAGGCCAACAAGGCAGGCATCCTGGTCGGGGCCTGTTATAGTCCGCCAGACCAGGATGAGGAGACGGATGAGGAGTTCTACAGGCAGCTGGCAGCAGCTGCGAAATCGCCAGCACTTGTTCTCATGGGGGACTTCAACTTCCCAGACATATCCTGGAAATACAATACAGCTCAGAGGAAGCAGTCTAGGAAGTTTCTGGAGAACGTGGAAAATAGTTTCCTGACACAGCTGGTTAGTGAGCCTGTTAGGGGAGGTGCCCCGCTAGACCTTCTGTTCACAAACAGAGAAGGACTGGTGGGAGCTGTCGTGGGCAGAGTGACCACGAAATGGTAGAGTTCTCTATTCTTGGCAAAGTCAGGAGGGGGACCAGTAAAACTGCTGTCTTGTTTACCAAAAGGGTTGTTAGGCATTGGAATGGGCTGCCCAGGGAAGTGGTTGAGTCACCACCCCTGGAGGCCTTTCAAAGACGTTTAGATGTAGAGCTTAGTGATACGGTTTAGTGGAGGACTTGTTAGTGTTAGGTCAGAGGTTGGACTAGGTGATCTTGGAGGTCTCTTCCAACCTCAATGATTCTGTCATTCTGTGTGATTCTGTGTTCAAGGAAAGGTTGGACCTGGTGCGTAGGAACATGGTTTAGTGGGTGACATTGGTAGCAGGGTGATGGTTGGACCAGATGATCTTGGAGGTCTTTTCCAACCTGAATGTTTCTATGATTCTATGTTACACTGATGAGAGGCTAGAGCCTGAGCTGGAAAAGATCATGTGGAACACGGGGAACAAGGTAGGTAGGGCTGCAATTTGCAAGGTCCTGCGTTTTTGCCACCTAACCTTACCCGTAAAAGTGGCCTAAAAAAAAAAAAACAAAAACGGAGAGGGACTCCATCAGGGAGTGTAGCCATGGAACCAGGAATCATGGCTTTGAACAAATGGAGGGGAGATTTCGATTAGATGTGACGTGGGGAAGAAATTCTTCACTCAGAGCGCAAAGCGCACCTGGGAATTAGGGCTGAAGATGCACCTTGCTTCTGTTCTTTTCTGTGAAGAGTAGCATGAAATTACCTAAAACCCAGTGTTAAAAATAAACCCAGGGCACAGGATGGGAGGTGCAGGGCAGTCCCTGTGGCCGAGGGGCAGCCTTTCTCTCTGGCAAGCCAAATGGCCCGGGGGAGCCAGCCCCAGAAAAGGGGCCCTCACCCCCCCCAACCCTCCTCCCTCTTCCACGTGAGGGCGTCGCCCAGGCTGCCCCCAACACAGCCGCCCAAATCTGGCCAATCAGGGGCCGCTCCATCACAGAGGCTTGCTGAGGTCACAATGGCCACCACTGCCCCGCCTTTGCCGCGGGCCCTATAAAAGGGGCCCCCCTGCCGCTGGCCCCCCACTCGCTCAGCGACTAGGTCCTCTGACGGCCAGCATCCGCGGCAGGAGGAAGACCAGAAGCAGCAAGGCGAGAGGCAGCCCTCGTTGGTGTGAGAGGACAGCGATGCAGTCCCAGCAAGCACCAACAAGGACGGCAGATGACGAGAAGAAGAAGCGTCATGGGCGAAGGCAGAGCGCCGGCGGCACAAAAGACACCAGTGCCCAAGGGAGCTCTGGCGCGCAGCCCCCAGACGCTTACAGGCGGTACCATCGGCACCGCAACGACGCGGGGAACAGGCAGGCCCCTCAAGCGCACAGCGACAGGGGGCCTGGGCCTTCTCCTAGTCGAAACGGCGGCGTGAGGCAAAGGCAAGAACATCAGCCAGAGAGCCGCAAGGAGCATAGGCGTGATCATAGCGCGCGACACAGTGTGGGACCCAAGCATGGCCATACACCAGATGGCAGCGACAGACCCACAAATGGAAACGAAGCGCAGAGTGGCACGGGACCTCGTCGTGGAAGAGAACGAGCCCGTGGTTCGGCACCCCGGCCTGAAAAGTCTCCTGAACAAAGGCATCGCGTGCGGCCAGGCCCCAGCAAGGACGGGCTCAAACCTCAGCAACTCCAAGCCGAGCGCCATCCTTCCCCCAAAGCAGACAGCGACTCGGGCCATGGGCCTTACAATTCACGCAACGGTCGCGTGGGGCGAAGGCAGGAACATCGGCCAGACAGCCGCATGGAGCAGAGGCGTGCCCGTAGTCCACAACGCAGCGTGGGACGCAGACACGGCCAGAAACAAGATGACAGCGTCGGACCCACGAACGGAAATCCACCGCAGAGTGGCACGGGACCTACGCGTGGGAGTGAACGACCCCGTGGTTCGGCACCCCGGCCGGAAAGATCTCCTGATCGAAGGCATCGCGTGCGGCCAGTCCCCAGCAAGGACGGGCTCAAACATCGGCAACTCCAAGCCGTGCGCCGTCCTTCCCCCAAACCAGACAGCGACTCGGGGCATGGACCTTCCAACTGTCGCAATGACGGCATGGGGAAAAGGCAGGAACGTCGGCCAGACAGCCGCACAGAGCAGAGGCGAGCCTATCAAACAAGCCCGGACACCTATAAGCGGTACCATTGGCACCGCAACGATGCGGGGAACAGGCCATCCCCTCAAACACGCAGTGACAGGGGGCCTGGGCCTTCCCATAGTTGCAACAGTGGTGTGAGGCAAAGGGAGGAACACCAGCCAGAGAGCCGCAGGGAGCACAGGCGTGCCTATCACAGGGAACACAGTGCGGGACCCAGCCAGGGCCGTAAAACAGACGGCAGTGTCAGACCCACGCATGAAAATCAACCCGACAGTGGCGTGGGACCAAGGCGTGGGACCGGACGACCCCCTGGTTCGGCACCCTGGCCGGAAAACATTCCAGATGGAAGGCATCCCGTCTGGGCAGTCCCGGGCAAGGACTGGCTTATCCTTCTGCCCAACACCGTGGAGCCCATGGAGCTGGATCCACCAGAGGACGTGGAGGAAGCAATGGAAGTGGATCCACCTCCACCAGAACAGACCTGGGACTCCCGCAGCATGTCTCTGCTCTCTGCTCTCCAAGCGCACAAACAGCATCGCAGGAGTGCCCGTCCAGCTCCCTACTCGTTGTCACGCAGGCTCCATCCCAAGCACTAGCTTGGAGCCACCGAATGCCACGGACATCCCGCAGGATTACCTGCAAGACATCCCGGCAATAAACCACTCTGTTGCTGATTCTCAGGGCTTGCGTGACTGCTTCTTTCCCTACCCCTAGCCGTGGTGCGAGAGGTGGCATCCCTTGTGCACAGAGCCTCGAGGAAGAGCACAAGAGAGGACCCAGCTCCCTTCGGGCTGCTGCGCGGGGGGGGCAGGAGGAGTCCCCGAGGGCCACCATGCGCCTTTAACATTTGTGAAAATAAAGTGAGGGGTGAAAATAGGAGTGTGTAAGTGATTATGGGTGGCTAATTTCTTATATTAGGAGTGAGTTTCTGTATCTGAGTAATTGGCAACGACAGACGTGGAGAAGGCTGAGGTACTCAGCAACATCTTTGCCTCCACCTGCACTGGTAGGCGGGCTTCCCAAGTCTTTCATTTTCCTGAACCCGTAGATGGAGGCTGGGGGGATCAAAGTCCCACCCACCGTAAGGGAAGAGCAGGTTCGAGACCACCTGGTGAATCTAAAAGGTGCAAGTGTATGGGACCTGATGACATGAATCCCAGGGTCCTGAGGGAACTGGCTGATGGAGTTGCCAAGCCTCTCTCCATCCTAGTTGAAAAGTCCTGGCAGTCAGGCGATGTCCCTGGTGAGTGGAAAAGGGGAAACATCACACCCCTTTTTAGAAAGGAATGAGAAAGTCAGGTTGTTTATAAAGCAGAGGAACTCCTACTCAGACTGGGGAGGGAGAAGAAGACGAGATAGGCTACTCCAAAGTGGCTGGGCCATCAGAGGAACAGGAAGACAAAGTAGAAGATCTCATAAGGGCATCAAGAACTTCCCGAGGCCGATACCAGCGTGAGCCTAACTGGGAATGAGTGGCAAAAGCACCCTATTGTGACTGGCCCGGATGCTCCGTGCATCCTTGGCATAGGCTACCTAAGGAGAGGATATTTCAAGGACCTTTTTTCTTCAGGGAGCCAATATATGCAGGGGACTGCTGGAGATGATTTTTCCCACTTGTTCACTCTCCCTTTCTCCTTCACCTGCCTATTCTCCTCCAGGCTAGTTACGATAGCTCTTCAGGTCTTTCAATATCCTGTGGATGTTCAGACCAGCATGTTCTTATTGTAACATCTCCTGAGTGCGCTTCAGGTGTTGTCCAAGGTTAACCAACTACTTAGGAATGCCATCCAGAGATCTGTTCTGAGGCAGAAGAGTTATGAGTGGCAGGCAGTGTTGGAGGATATGGGCAGGCATCTAGAGCAGTGGACATCTCCAGTGCTTGGGAAATTCACCCCTGAACAGGTGCAAAATCCTAAAAAAATGGAAGAATGAAAGGCTTGAAGAAGGTGTGTCATCGCCCTAGCAATTCCAGAGAGACACAAATCACTGCAACGTGCTGGGGTTTGGCCCAATGCAGTTGCTCACCACCCACTGACCGATGCCCAGCCTGTCCCCAAGCAGCCGGTACCCCACAGTACTTGTCCAGCATGACGCCATACGGTACGGAATACCCCTTTGGCCAGTTGGGGTCAGCTGTCCTGCTTCTGTCCCCTCCCAGCTCCTCCTGCACACCCAGCCTCCTCACTGGCAGGGCAGCGTGAGAAGCTGAAACGTCCTTGACTCAGTGTAAGCACTGCCCTTCAACAATTCAAACAAGTAGAAGACATTTCTTCTCAGAAAGAGTGGTCAGGCATTGGAACGGGTTGCCCAGGGAGGTGGTGGTGTCACCGTCCCTGGGGGTGTTGAGTGCTGACTGGAGTGCTGCAGTGACTGGCTATATGCTCTTCAGAAGGGCCAGGCAGCAGAGAACGGGTGGTGGTGTGGCTCTCTATATTAGAGAGTGTTTTGATGTTGTGGAACTCGAGACTGGGAATGGCAAGGTTGAGTCCCTATGGGTTAGGATCAGCGGGAAGGCCAACAAGGCAGGCATCCTGGTCGGGGCCTGTTATAGTCCGCCAGACCAGGATGAGGAGACGGATGAGGAGTTCTACAGGCAGCTGGCAGCAGCTGCGAAATCGCCAGCACTTGTTCTCATGGGGGACTTCAACTTCCCAGACATATCCTGGAAATACAATACAGCTCAGAGGAAGCAGTCTAGGAAGTTTCTGGAGAACGTGGAAAATAGTTTCCTGACACAGCTGGTTAGTGAGCCTGTTAGGGGAGGTGCCCCGCTAGACCTTCTGTTCACAAACAGAGAAGGACTGGTGGGAGCTGTCGTGGGCAGAGTGACCACGAAATGGTAGAGTTCTCTATTCTTGGCAAAGTCAGGAGGGGGACCAGTAAAACTGCTGTCTTGTTTACCAAAAGGGTTGTTAGGCATTGGAATGGGCTGCCCAGGGAAGTGGTTGAGTCACCACCCCTGGAGGCCTTTCAAAGACGTTTAGATGTAGAGCTTAGTGATACGGTTTAGTGGAGGACTTGTTAGTGTTAGGTCAGAGGTTGGACTAGGTGATCTTGGAGGTCTCTTCCAACCTCAATGATTCTGTCATTCTGTGTGATTCTGTGTTCAAGGAAAGGTTGGACCTGGTGCGTAGGAACATGGTTTAGTGGGTGACATTGGTAGCAGGGTGATGGTTGGACCAGATGATCTTGGAGGTCTTTTCCAACCTGAATGTTTCTATGATTCTATGTTACACTGATGAGAGGCTAGAGCCTGAGCTGGAAAAGATCATGTGGAACACGGGGAACAAGGTAGGTAGGGCTGCAATTTGCAAGGTCCTGCGTTTTTGCCACCTAACCTTACCCGTAAAAGTGGCCTAAAAAAAAAAAAACAAAAACGGAGAGGGACTCCATCAGGGAGTGTAGCCATGGAACCAGGAATCATGGCTTTGAACAAATGGAGGGGAGATTTCGATTAGATGTGACGTGGGGAAGAAATTCTTCACTCAGAGCGCAAAGCGCACCTGGGAATTAGGGCTGAAGATGCACCTTGCTTCTGTTCTTTTCTGTGAAGAGTAGCATGAAATTACCTAAAACCCAGTGTTAAAAATAAACCCAGGGCACAGGATGGGAGGTGCAGGGCAGTCCCTGTGGCCGAGGGGCAGCCTTTCTCTCTGGCAAGCCAAATGGCCCGGGGGAGCCAGCCCCAGAAAAGGGGCCCTCACCCCCCCCAACCCTCCTCCCTCTTCCACGTGAGGGCGTCGCCCAGGCTGCCCCCAACACAGCCGCCCAAATCTGGCCAATCAGGGGCCGCTCCATCACAGAGGCTTGCTGAGGTCACAATGGCCACCACTGCCCCGCCTTTGCCGCGGGCCCTATAAAAGGGGCCCCCCTGCCGCTGGCCCCCCACTCGCTCAGCGACTAGGTCCTCTGACGGCCAGCATCCGCGGCAGGAGGAAGACCAGAAGCAGCAAGGCGAGAGGCAGCCCTCGTTGGTGTGAGAGGACAGCGATGCAGTCCCAGCAAGCACCAACAAGGACGGCAGATGACGAGAAGAAGAAGCGTCATGGGCGAAGGCAGAGCGCCGGCGGCACAAAAGACACCAGTGCCCAAGGGAGCTCTGGCGCGCAGCCCCCAGACGCTTACAGGCGGTACCATCGGCACCGCAACGACGCGGGGAACAGGCAGGCCCCTCAAGCGCACAGCGACAGGGGGCCTGGGCCTTCTCCTAGTCGAAACGGCGGCGTGAGGCAAAGGCAAGAACATCAGCCAGAGAGCCGCAAGGAGCATAGGCGTGATCATAGCGCGCGACACAGTGTGGGACCCAAGCATGGCCATACACCAGATGGCAGCGACAGACCCACAAATGGAAACGAAGCGCAGAGTGGCACGGGACCTCGTCGTGGAAGAGAACGAGCCCGTGGTTCGGCACCCCGGCCTGAAAAGTCTCCTGAACAAAGGCATCGCGTGCGGCCAGGCCCCAGCAAGGACGGGCTCAAACCTCAGCAACTCCAAGCCGAGCGCCATCCTTCCCCCAAAGCAGACAGCGACTCGGGCCATGGGCCTTACAATTCACGCAACGGTCGCGTGGGGCGAAGGCAGGAACATCGGCCAGACAGCCGCATGGAGCAGAGGCGTGCCCGTAGTCCACAACGCAGCGTGGGACGCAGACACGGCCAGAAACAAGATGACAGCGTCGGACCCACGAACGGAAATCCACCGCAGAGTGGCACGGGACCTACGCGTGGGAGTGAACGACCCCGTGGTTCGGCACCCCGGCCGGAAAGATCTCCTGATCGAAGGCATCGCGTGCGGCCAGTCCCCAGCAAGGACGGGCTCAAACATCGGCAACTCCAAGCCGTGCGCCGTCCTTCCCCCAAACCAGACAGCGACTCGGGGCATGGACCTTCCAACTGTCGCAATGACGGCATGGGGAAAAGGCAGGAACGTCGGCCAGACAGCCGCACAGAGCAGAGGCGAGCCTATCAAACAAGCCCGGACACCTATAAGCGGTACCATTGGCACCGCAACGATGCGGGGAACAGGCCATCCCCTCAAACACGCAGTGACAGGGGGCCTGGGCCTTCCCATAGTTGCAACAGTGGTGTGAGGCAAAGGGAGGAACACCAGCCAGAGAGCCGCAGGGAGCACAGGCGTGCCTATCACAGGGAACACAGTGCGGGACCCAGCCAGGGCCGTAAAACAGACGGCAGTGTCAGACCCACGCATGAAAATCAACCCGACAGTGGCGTGGGACCAAGGCGTGGGACCGGACGACCCCCTGGTTCGGCACCCTGGCCGGAAAACATTCCAGATGGAAGGCATCCCGTCTGGGCAGTCCCGGGCAAGGACTGGCTTATCCTTCTGCCCAACACCGTGGAGCCCATGGAGCTGGATCCACCAGAGGACGTGGAGGAAGCAATGGAAGTGGATCCACCTCCACCAGAACAGACCTGGGACTCCCGCAGCATGTCTCTGCTCTCTGCTCTCCAAGCGCACAAACAGCATCGCAGGAGTGCCCGTCCAGCTCCCTACTCGTTGTCACGCAGGCTCCATCCCAAGCACTAGCTTGGAGCCACCGAATGCCACGGACATCCCGCAGGATTACCTGCAAGACATCCCGGCAATAAACCACTCTGTTGCTGATTCTCAGGGCTTGCGTGACTGCTTCTTTCCCTACCCCTAGCCGTGGTGCGAGAGGTGGCATCCCTTGTGCACAGAGCCTCGAGGAAGAGCACAAGAGAGGACCCAGCTCCCTTCGGGCTGCTGCGCGGGGGGGGCAGGAGGAGTCCCCGAGGGCCACCATGCGCCTTTAACATTTGTGAAAATAAAGTGAGGGGTGAAAATAGGAGTGTGTAAGTGATTATGGGTGGCTAATTTCTTATATTAGGAGTGAGTTTCTGTATCTGAGTAATTGGCAACGACAGACGTGGAGAAGGCTGAGGTACTCAGCAACATCTTTGCCTCCACCTGCACTGGTAGGCGGGCTTCCCAAGTCTTTCATTTTCCTGAACCCGTAGATGGAGGCTGGGGGGATCAAAGTCCCACCCACCGTAAGGGAAGAGCAGGTTCGAGACCACCTGGTGAATCTAAAAGGTGCAAGTGTATGGGACCTGATGACATGAATCCCAGGGTCCTGAGGGAACTGGCTGATGGAGTTGCCAAGCCTCTCTCCATCCTAGTTGAAAAGTCCTGGCAGTCAGGCGACGTCCCTGGTGAGTGGAAAAGGGGAAACATCACACCCCTTTTTAGAAAGGAATGAGAAAGTCAGGTTGTTTATAAAGCAGAGGAACTCCTACTCAGACTGGGGAGGGAGAAGAAGACGAGATAGGCTACTCCAAAGTGGCTGGGCCATCAGAGGAACAGGAAGACAAAGTAGAAGATCTCATAAGGGCATCAAGAACTTCCCGAGGCCGATACCAGCGTGAGCCTAACTGGGAATGAGTGGCAAAAGCACCCTATTGTGACTGGCCCGGATGCTCCGTGCATCCTTGGCATAGGCTACCTAAGGAGAGGATATTTCAAGGACCTTTTTTCTTCAGGGAGCCAATATATGCAGGGGACTGCTGGAGATGATTTTTCCCACTTGTTCACTCTCCCTTTCTCCTTCACCTGCCTATTCTCCTCCAGGCTAGTTACGATAGCTCTTCAGGTCTTTCAATATCCTGTGGATGTTCAGACCAGCATGTTCTTATTGTAACATCTCCTGAGTGCGCTTCAGGTGTTGTCCAAGGTTAACCAACTACTTAGGAATGCCATCCAGAGATCTGTTCTGAGGCAGAAGAGTTATGAGTGGCAGGCAGTGTTGGAGGATATGGGCAGGCATCTAGAGCAGTGGACATCTCCAGTGCTTGGGAAATTCACCCCTGAACAGGTGCAAAATCCTAAAAAAATGGAAGAATGAAAGGCTTGAAGAAGGTGTGTCATCGCCCTAGCAATTCCAGAGAGACACAAATCACTGCAACGTGCTGGGGTTTGGCCCAATGCAGTTGCTCACCACCCACTGACCGATGCCCAGCCTGTCCCCAAGCAGCCGGTACCCCACAGTACTTGTCCAGCATGACGCCATACGGTACGGAATACCCCTTTGGCCAGTTGGGGTCAGCTGTCCTGCTTCTGTCCCCTCCCAGCTCCTCCTGCACACCCAGCCTCCTCACTGGCAGGGCAGCGTGAGAAGCTGAAACGTCCTTGACTCAGTGTAAGCACTGCCCTTCAACAATTCAAACAAGTAGAAGACATTTCTTCTCAGAAAGAGTGGTCAGGCATTGGAACGGGTTGCCCAGGGAGGTGGTGGTGTCACCGTCCCTGGGGGTGTTGAGTGCTGACTGGAGTGCTGCAGTGACTGGCTATATGCTCTTCAGAAGGGCCAGGCAGCAGAGAACGGGTGGTGGTGTGGCTCTCTATATTAGAGAGTGTTTTGATGTTGTGGAACTCGAGACTGGGAATGGCAAGGTTGAGTCCCTATGGGTTAGGATCAGCGGGAAGGCCAACAAGGCAGGCATCCTGGTCGGGGCCTGTTATAGTCCGCCAGACCAGGATGAGGAGACGGATGAGGAGTTCTACAGGCAGCTGGCAGCAGCTGCGAAATCGCCAGCACTTGTTCTCATGGGGGACTTCAACTTCCCAGACATATCCTGGAAATACAATACAGCTCAGAGGAAGCAGTCTAGGAAGTTTCTGGAGAACGTGGAAAATAGTTTCCTGACACAGCTGGTTAGTGAGCCTGTTAGGGGAGGTGCCCCGCTAGACCTTCTGTTCACAAACAGAGAAGGACTGGTGGGAGCTGTCGTGGGCAGAGTGACCACGAAATGGTAGAGTTCTCTATTCTTGGCAAAGTCAGGAGGGGGACCAGTAAAACTGCTGTCTTGTTTACCAAAAGGGTTGTTAGGCATTGGAATGGGCTGCCCAGGGAAGTGGTTGAGTCACCACCCCTGGAGGCCTTTCAAAGACGTTTAGATGTAGAGCTTAGTGATACGGTTTAGTGGAGGACTTGTTAGTGTTAGGTCAGAGGTTGGACTAGGTGATCTTGGAGGTCTCTTCCAACCTCAATGATTCTGTCATTCTGTGTGATTCTGTGTTCAAGGAAAGGTTGGACCTGGTGCGTAGGAACATGGTTTAGTGGGTGACATTGGTAGCAGGGTGATGGTTGGACCAGATGATCTTGGAGGTCTTTTCCAACCTGAATGTTTCTATGATTCTATGTTACACTGATGAGAGGCTAGAGCCTGAGCTGGAAAAGATCATGTGGAACACGGGGAACAAGGTAGGTAGGGCTGCAATTTGCAAGGTCCTGCGTTTTTGCCACCTAACCTTACCCGTAAAAGTGGCCTAAAAAAAAAAAAACAAAAACGGAGAGGGACTCCATCAGGGAGTGTAGCCATGGAACCAGGAATCATGGCTTTGAACAAATGGAGGGGAGATTTCGATTAGATGTGACGTGGGGAAGAAATTCTTCACTCAGAGCGCAAAGCGCACCTGGGAATTAGGGCTGAAGATGCACCTTGCTTCTGTTCTTTTCTGTGAAGAGTAGCATGAAATTACCTAAAACCCAGTGTTAAAAATAAACCCAGGGCACAGGATGGGAGGTGCAGGGCAGTCCCTGTGGCTGAGGGGCAGCCTTTCTCTCTGGCAAGCCAAATGGCCCGGGGGAGCCAGCCCCAGAAAAGGGGCCCTCACCCCCCCCAACCCTCCTCCCTCTTCCACGTGAGGGCGTCGCCCAGGCTGCCCCCAACACAGCCGCCCAAATCTGGCCAATCAGGGGCCGCTCCATCACAGAGGCTTGCTGAGGTCACAATGGCCACCACTGCCCCGCCTTTGCCGCGGGCCCTATAAAAGGGGCCCCCCTGCCGCTGGCCCCCCACTCGCTCAGCGACTAGGTCCTCTGACGGCCAGCATCCGCGGCAGGAGGAAGACCAGAAGCAGCAAGGCGAGAGGCAGCCCTCGTTGGTGTGAGAGGACAGCGATGCAGTCCCAGCAAGCACCAACAAGGACGGCAGATGACGAGAAGAAGAAGCGTCATGGGCGAAGGCAGAGCGCCGGCGGCACAAAAGACACCAGTGCCCAAGGGAGCTCTGGCGCGCAGCCCCCAGACGCTTACAGGCGGTACCATCGGCACCGCAACGACGCGGGGAACAGGCAGGCCCCTCAAGCGCACAGCGACAGGGGGCCTGGGCCTTCTCCTAGTCGAAACGGCGGCGTGAGGCAAAGGCAAGAACATCAGCCAGAGAGCCGCAAGGAGCATAGGCGTGATCATAGCGCGCGACACAGTGTGGGACCCAAGCATGGCCATACACCAGATGGCAGCGACAGACCCACAAATGGAAACGAAGCGCAGAGTGGCACGGGACCTCGTCGTGGAAGAGAACGAGCCCGTGGTTCGGCACCCCGGCCTGAAAAGTCTCCTGAACAAAGGCATCGCGTGCGGCCAGGCCCCAGCAAGGACGGGCTCAAACCTCAGCAACTCCAAGCCGAGCGCCATCCTTCCCCCAAAGCAGACAGCGACTCGGGCCATGGGCCTTACAATTCACGCAACGGTCGCGTGGGGCGAAGGCAGGAACATCGGCCAGACAGCCGCATGGAGCAGAGGCGTGCCCGTAGTCCACAACGCAGCGTGGGACGCAGACACGGCCAGAAACAAGATGACAGCGTCGGACCCACGAACGGAAATCCACCGCAGAGTGGCACGGGACCTACGCGTGGGAGTGAACGACCCCGTGGTTCGGCACCCCGGCCGGAAAGATCTCCTGATCGAAGGCATCGCGTGCGGCCAGTCCCCAGCAAGGACGGGCTCAAACATCGGCAACTCCAAGCCGTGCGCCGTCCTTCCCCCAAACCAGACAGCGACTCGGGGCATGGACCTTCCAACTGTCGCAATGACGGCATGGGGAAAAGGCAGGAACGTCGGCCAGACAGCCGCACAGAGCAGAGGCGAGCCTATCAAACAAGCCCGGACACCTATAAGCGGTACCATTGGCACCGCAACGATGCGGGGAACAGGCCATCCCCTCAAACACGCAGTGACAGGGGGCCTGGGCCTTCCCATAGTTGCAACAGTGGTGTGAGGCAAAGGGAGGAACACCAGCCAGAGAGCCGCAGGGAGCACAGGCGTGCCTATCACAGGGAACACAGTGCGGGACCCAGCCAGGGCCGTAAAACAGACGGCAGTGTCAGACCCACGCATGAAAATCAACCCGACAGTGGCGTGGGACCAAGGCGTGGGACCGGACGACCCCCTGGTTCGGCACCCTGGCCGGAAAACATTCCAGATGGAAGGCATCCCGTCTGGGCAGTCCCGGGCAAGGACTGGCTTATCCTTCTGCCCAACACCGTGGAGCCCATGGAGCTGGATCCACCAGAGGACGTGGAGGAAGCAATGGAAGTGGATCCACCTCCACCAGAACAGACCTGGGACTCCCGCAGCATGTCTCTGCTCTCTGCTCTCCAAGCGCACAAACAGCATCGCAGGAGTGCCCGTCCAGCTCCCTACTCGTTGTCACGCAGGCTCCATCCCAAGCACTAGCTTGGAGCCACCGAATGCCACGGACATCCCGCAGGATTACCTGCAAGACATCCCGGCAATAAACCACTCTGTTGCTGATTCTCAGGGCTTGCGTGACTGCTTCTTTCCCTACCCCTAGCCGTGGTGCGAGAGGTGGCATCCCTTGTGCACAGAGCCTCGAGGAAGAGCACAAGAGAGGACCCAGCTCCCTTCGGGCTGCTGCGCGGGGGGGGCAGGAGGAGTCCCCGAGGGCCACCATGCGCCTTTAACATTTGTGAAAATAAAGTGAGGGGTGAAAATAGGAGTGTGTAAGTGATTATGGGTGGCTAATTTCTTATATTAGGAGTGAGTTTCTGTATCTGAGTAATTGGCAACGACAGACGTGGAGAAGGCTGAGGTACTCAGCAACATCTTTGCCTCCACCTGCACTGGTAGGCGGGCTTCCCAAGTCTTTCATTTTCCTGAACCCGTAGATGGAGGCTGGGGGGATCAAAGTCCCACCCACCGTAAGGGAAGAGCAGGTTCGAGACCACCTGGTGAATCTAAAAGGTGCAAGTGTATGGGACCTGATGACATGAATCCCAGGGTCCTGAGGGAACTGGCTGATGGAGTTGCCAAGCCTCTCTCCATCCTAGTTGAAAAGTCCTGGCAGTCAGGCGACGTCCCTGGTGAGTGGAAAAGGGGAAACATCACACCCCTTTTTAGAAAGGAATGAGAAAGTCAGGTTGTTTATAAAGCAGAGGAACTCCTACTCAGACTGGGGAGGGAGAAGAAGACGAGATAGGCTACTCCAAAGTGGCTGGGCCATCAGAGGAACAGGAAGACAAAGTAGAAGATCTCATAAGGGCATCAAGAACTTCCCGAGGCCGATACCAGCGTGAGCCTAACTGGGAATGAGTGGCAAAAGCACCCTATTGTGACTGGCCCGGATGCTCCGTGCATCCTTGGCATAGGCTACCTAAGGAGAGGATATTTCAAGGACCTTTTTTCTTCAGGGAGCCAATATATGCAGGGGACTGCTGGAGATGATTTTTCCCACTTGTTCACTCTCCCTTTCTCCTTCACCTGCCTATTCTCCTCCAGGCTAGTTACGATAGCTCTTCAGGTCTTTCAATATCCTGTGGATGTTCAGACCAGCATGTTCTTATTGTAACATCTCCTGAGTGCGCTTCAGGTGTTGTCCAAGGTTAACCAACTACTTAGGAATGCCATCCAGAGATCTGTTCTGAGGCAGAAGAGTTATGAGTGGCAGGCAGTGTTGGAGGATATGGGCAGGCATCTAGAGCAGTGGACATCTCCAGTGCTTGGGAAATTCACCCCTGAACAGGTGCAAAATCCTAAAAAAATGGAAGAATGAAAGGCTTGAAGAAGGTGTGTCATCGCCCTAGCAATTCCAGAGAGACACAAATCACTGCAACGTGCTGGGGTTTGGCCCAATGCAGTTGCTCACCACCCACTGACCGATGCCCAGCCTGTCCCCAAGCAGCCGGTACCCCACAGTACTTGTCCAGCATGACGCCATACGGTACGGAATACCCCTTTGGCCAGTTGGGGTCAGCTGTCCTGCTTCTGTCCCCTCCCAGCTCCTCCTGCACACCCAGCCTCCTCACTGGCAGGGCAGCGTGAGAAGCTGAAACGTCCTTGACTCAGTGTAAGCACTGCCCTTCAACAATTCAAACAAGTAGAAGACATTTCTTCTCAGAAAGAGTGGTCAGGCATTGGAACGGGTTGCCCAGGGAGGTGGTGGTGTCACCGTCCCTGGGGGTGTTGAGTGCTGACTGGAGTGCTGCAGTGACTGGCTATATGCTCTTCAGAAGGGCCAGGCAGCAGAGAACGGGTGGTGGTGTGGCTCTCTATATTAGAGAGTGTTTTGATGTTGTGGAACTCGAGACTGGGAATGGCAAGGTTGAGTCCCTATGGGTTAGGATCAGCGGGAAGGCCAACAAGGCAGGCATCCTGGTCGGGGCCTGTTATAGTCCGCCAGACCAGGATGAGGAGACGGATGAGGAGTTCTACAGGCAGCTGGCAGCAGCTGCGAAATCGCCAGCACTTGTTCTCATGGGGGACTTCAACTTCCCAGACATATCCTGGAAATACAATACAGCTCAGAGGAAGCAGTCTAGGAAGTTTCTGGAGAACGTGGAAAATAGTTTCCTGACACAGCTGGTTAGTGAGCCTGTTAGGGGAGGTGCCCCGCTAGACCTTCTGTTCACAAACAGAGAAGGACTGGTGGGAGCTGTCGTGGGCAGAGTGACCACGAAATGGTAGAGTTCTCTATTCTTGGCAAAGTCAGGAGGGGGACCAGTAAAACTGCTGTCTTGTTTACCAAAAGGGTTGTTAGGCATTGGAATGGGCTGCCCAGGGAAGTGGTTGAGTCACCACCCCTGGAGGCCTTTCAAAGACGTTTAGATGTAGAGCTTAGTGATACGGTTTAGTGGAGGACTTGTTAGTGTTAGGTCAGAGGTTGGACTAGGTGATCTTGGAGGTCTCTTCCAACCTCAATGATTCTGTCATTCTGTGTGATTCTGTGTTCAAGGAAAGGTTGGACCTGGTGCGTAGGAACATGGTTTAGTGGGTGACATTGGTAGCAGGGTGATGGTTGGACCAGGTGATCTTGGAGGTCTTTTCCAACCTGAATGTTTCTATGATTCTATGTTACACTGATGAGAGGCTAGAGCCTGAGCTGGAAAAGATCATGTGGAACACGGGGAACAAGGTAGGTAGGGCTGCAATTTGCAAGGTCCTGCGTTTTTGCCACCTAACCTTACCCGTAAAAGTGGCCTAAAAAAAAAAAAACAAAAACGGAGAGGGACTCCATCAGGGAGTGTAGCCATGGAACCAGGAATCATGGCTTTGAACAAATGGAGGGGAGATTTCGATTAGATGTGACGTGGGGAAGAAATTCTTCACTCAGAGCGCAAAGCGCACCTGGGAATTAGGGCTGAAGATGCACCTTGCTTCTGTTCTTTTCTGTGAAGAGTAGCATGAAATTACCTAAAACCCAGTGTTAAAAATAAACCCAGGGCACAGGATGGGAGGTGCAGGGCAGTCCCTGTGGCCGAGGGGCAGCCTTTCTCTCTGGCAAGCCAAATGGCCCGGGGGAGCCAGCCCCAGAAAAGGGGCCCTCACCCCCCCCAACCCTCCTCCCTCTTCCACGTGAGGGCGTCGCCCAGGCTGCCCCCAACACAGCCGCCCAAATCTGGCCAATCAGGGGCCGCTCCATCACAGAGGCTTGCTGAGGTCACAATGGCCACCACTGCCCCGCCTTTGCCGCGGGCCCTATAAAAGGGGCCCCCCTGCCGCTGGCCCCCCACTCGCTCAGCGACTAGGTCCTCTGACGGCCAGCATCCGCGGCAGGAGGAAGACCAGAAGCAGCAAGGCGAGAGGCAGCCCTCGTTGGTGTGAGAGGACAGCGATGCAGTCCCAGCAAGCACCAACAAGGACGGCAGATGACGAGAAGAAGAAGCGTCATGGGCGAAGGCAGAGCGCCGGCGGCACAAAAGACACCAGTGCCCAAGGGAGCTCTGGCGCGCAGCCCCCAGACGCTTACAGGCGGTACCATCGGCACCGCAACGACGCGGGGAACAGGCAGGCCCCTCAAGCGCACAGCGACAGGGGGCCTGGGCCTTCTCCTAGTCGAAACGGCGGCGTGAGGCAAAGGCAAGAACATCAGCCAGAGAGCCGCAAGGAGCATAGGCGTGATCATAGCGCGCGACACAGTGTGGGACCCAAGCATGGCCATACACCAGATGGCAGCGACAGACCCACAAATGGAAACGAAGCGCAGAGTGGCACGGGACCTCGTCGTGGAAGAGAACGAGCCCGTGGTTCGGCACCCCGGCCTGAAAAGTCTCCTGAACAAAGGCATCGCGTGCGGCCAGGCCCCAGCAAGGACGGGCTCAAACCTCAGCAACTCCAAGCCGAGCGCCATCCTTCCCCCAAAGCAGACAGCGACTCGGGCCATGGGCCTTACAATTCACGCAACGGTCGCGTGGGGCGAAGGCAGGAACATCGGCCAGACAGCCGCATGGAGCAGAGGCGTGCCCGTAGTCCACAACGCAGCGTGGGACGCAGACACGGCCAGAAACAAGATGACAGCGTCGGACCCACGAACGGAAATCCACCGCAGAGTGGCACGGGACCTACGCGTGGGAGTGAACGACCCCGTGGTTCGGCACCCCGGCCGGAAAGATCTCCTGATCGAAGGCATCGCGTGCGGCCAGTCCCCAGCAAGGACGGGCTCAAACATCGGCAACTCCAAGCCGTGCGCCGTCCTTCCCCCAAACCAGACAGCGACTCGGGGCATGGACCTTCCAACTGTCGCAATGACGGCATGGGGAAAAGGCAGGAACGTCGGCCAGACAGCCGCACAGAGCAGAGGCGAGCCTATCAAACAAGCCCGGACACCTATAAGCGGTACCATTGGCACCGCAACGATGCGGGGAACAGGCCATCCCCTCAAACACGCAGTGACAGGGGGCCTGGGCCTTCCCATAGTTGCAACAGTGGTGTGAGGCAAAGGGAGGAACACCAGCCAGAGAGCCGCAGGGAGCACAGGCGTGCCTATCACAGGGAACACAGTGCGGGACCCAGCCAGGGCCGTAAAACAGACGGCAGTGTCAGACCCACGCATGAAAATCAACCCGACAGTGGCGTGGGACCAAGGCGTGGGACCGGACGACCCCCTGGTTCGGCACCCTGGCCGGAAAACATTCCAGATGGAAGGCATCCCGTCTGGGCAGTCCCGGGCAAGGACTGGCTTATCCTTCTGCCCAACACCGTGGAGCCCATGGAGCTGGATCCACCAGAGGACGTGGAGGAAGCAATGGAAGTGGATCCACCTCCACCAGAACAGACCTGGGACTCCCGCAGCATGTCTCTGCTCTCTGCTCTCCAAGCGCACAAACAGCATCGCAGGAGTGCCCGTCCAGCTCCCTACTCGTTGTCACGCAGGCTCCATCCCAAGCACTAGCTTGGAGCCACCGAATGCCACGGACATCCCGCAGGATTACCTGCAAGACATCCCGGCAATAAACCACTCTGTTGCTGATTCTCAGGGCTTGCGTGACTGCTTCTTTCCCTACCCCTAGCCGTGGTGCGAGAGGTGGCATCCCTTGTGCACAAAGCCTCGAGGAAGAGCACAAGAGAGGACCCAGCTCCCTTCGGGCTGCTGCGCGGGGGGGGCAGGAGGAGTCCCCGAGGGCCACCATGCGCCTTTAACATTTGTGAAAATAAAGTGAGGGGTGAAAATAAGAGTGTGTAAGTGATTATGGGTGGCTAATTTCTTATATTAGGAGTGAGTTTCTGTATCTGAGTAATTGGCAACGACAGACGTGGAGAAGGCTGAGGTACTCAGCAACATCTTTGCCTCCACCTGCACTGGTAGGCGGGCTTCCCAAGTCTTTCATTTTCCTGAACCCGTAGATGGAGGCTGGGGGGATCAAAGTCCCACCCACCGTAAGGGAAGAGCAGGTTCGAGACCACCTGGTGAATCTAAAAGGTGCAAGTGTATGGGACCTGATGACATGAATCCCAGGGTCCTGAGGGAACTGGCTGATGGAGTTGCCAAGCCTCTCTCCATCCTAGTTGAAAAGTCCTGGCAGTCAGGCGACGTCCCTGGTGAGTGGAAAAGGGGAAACATCACACCCCTTTTTAGAAAGGAATGAGAAAGTCAGGTTGTTTATAAAGCAGAGGAACTCCTACTCAGACTGGGGAGGGAGAAGAAGACGAGATAGGCTACTCCAAAGTGGCTGGGCCATCAGAGGAACAGGAAGACAAAGTAGAAGATCTCATAAGGGCATCAAGAACTTCCCGAGGCCGATACCAGCGTGAGCCTAACTGGGAATGAGTGGCAAAAGCACCCTATTGTGACTGGCCCGGATGCTCCGTGCATCCTTGGCATAGGCTACCTAAGGAGAGGATATTTCAAGGACCTTTTTTCTTCAGGGAGCCAATATATGCAGGGGACTGCTGGAGATGATTTTTCCCACTTGTTCACTCTCCCTTTCTCCTTCACCTGCCTATTCTCCTCCAGGCTAGTTACGATAGCTCTTCAGGTCTTTCAATATCCTGTGGATGTTCAGACCAGCATGTTCTTATTGTAACATCTCCTGAGTGCGCTTCAGGTGTTGTCCAAGGTTAACCAACTACTTAGGAATGCCATCCAGAGATCTGTTCTGAGGCAGAAGAGTTATGAGTGGCAGGCAGTGTTGGAGGATATGGGCAGGCATCTAGAGCAGTGGACATCTCCAGTGCTTGGGAAATTCACCCCTGAACAGGTGCAAAATCCTAAAAAAATGGAAGAATGAAAGGCTTGAAGAAGGTGTGTCATCGCCCTAGCAATTCCAGAGAGACACAAATCACTGCAACGTGCTGGGGTTTGGCCCAATGCAGTTGCTCACCACCCACTGACCGATGCCCAGCCTGTCCCCAAGCAGCCGGTACCCCACAGTACTTGTCCAGCATGACGCCATACGGTACGGAATACCCCTTTGGCCAGTTGGGGTCAGCTGTCCTGCTTCTGTCCCCTCCCAGCTCCTCCTGCACACCCAGCCTCCTCACTGGCAGGGCAGCGTGAGAAGCTGAAACGTCCTTGACTCAGTGTAAGCACTGCCCTTCAACAATTCAAACAAGTAGAAGACATTTCTTCTCAGAAAGAGTGGTCAGGCATTGGAACGGGTTGCCCAGGGAGGTGGTGGTGTCACCGTCCCTGGGGGTGTTGAGTGCTGACTGGAGTGCTGCAGTGACTGGCTATATGCTCTTCAGAAGGGCCAGGCAGCAGAGAACGGGTGGTGGTGTGGCTCTCTATATTAGAGAGTGTTTTGATGTTGTGGAACTCGAGACTGGGAATGGCAAGGTTGAGTCCCTATGGGTTAGGATCAGCGGGAAGGCCAACAAGGCAGGCATCCTGGTCGGGGCCTGTTATAGTCCGCCAGACCAGGATGAGGAGACGGATGAGGAGTTCTACAGGCAGCTGGCAGCAGCTGCGAAATCGCCAGCACTTGTTCTCATGGGGGACTTCAACTTCCCAGACATATCCTGGAAATACAATACAGCTCAGAGGAAGCAGTCTAGGAAGTTTCTGGAGAACGTGGAAAATAGTTTCCTGACACAGCTGGTTAGTGAGCCTGTTAGGGGAGGTGCCCCGCTAGACCTTCTGTTCACAAACAGAGAAGGACTGGTGGGAGCTGTCGTGGGCAGAGTGACCACGAAATGGTAGAGTTCTCTATTCTTGGCAAAGTCAGGAGGGGGACCAGTAAAACTGCTGTCTTGTTTACCAAAAGGGTTGTTAGGCATTGGAATGGGCTGCCCAGGGAAGTGGTTGAGTCACCACCCCTGGAGGCCTTTCAAAGACGTTTAGATGTAGAGCTTAGTGATACGGTTTAGTGGAGGACTTGTTAGTGTTAGGTCAGAGGTTGGACTAGGTGATCTTGGAGGTCTCTTCCAACCTCAATGATTCTGTCATTCTGTGTGATTCTGTGTTCAAGGAAAGGTTGGACCTGGTGCGTAGGAACATGGTTTAGTGGGTGACATTGGTAGCAGGGTGATGGTTGGACCAGATGATCTTGGAGGTCTTTTCCAACCTGAATGTTTCTATGATTCTATGTTACACTGATGAGAGGCTAGAGCCTGAGCTGGAAAAGATCATGTGGAACACGGGGAACAAGGTAGGTAGGGCTGCAATTTGCAAGGTCCTGCGTTTTTGCCACCTAACCTTACCCGTAAAAGTGGCCTAAAAAAAAAAAAACAAAAACGGAGAGGGACTCCATCAGGGAGTGTAGCCATGGAACCAGGAATCATGGCTTTGAACAAATGGAGGGGAGATTTCGATTAGATGTGACGTGGGGAAGAAATTCTTCACTCAGAGCGCAAAGCGCACCTGGGAATTAGGGCTGAAGATGCACCTTGCTTCTGTTCTTTTCTGTGAAGAGTAGCATGAAATTACCTAAAACCCAGTGTTAAAAATAAACCCAGGGCACAGGATGGGAGGTGCAGGGCAGTCCCTGTGGCCGAGGGGCAGCCTTTCTCTCTGGCAAGCCAAATGGCCCGGGGGAGCCAGCCCCAGAAAAGGGGCCCTCACCCCCCCCAACCCTCCTCCCTCTTCCACGTGAGGGCGTCGCCCAGGCTGCCCCCAACACAGCCGCCCAAATCTGGCCAATCAGGGGCCGCTCCATCACAGAGGCTTGCTGAGGTCACAATGGCCACCACTGCCCCGCCTTTGCCGCGGGCCCTATAAAAGGGGCCCCCCTGCCGCTGGCCCCCCACTCGCTCAGCGACTAGGTCCTCTGACGGCCAGCATCCGCGGCAGGAGGAAGACCAGAAGCAGCAAGGCGAGAGGCAGCCCTCGTTGGTGTGAGAGGACAGCGATGCAGTCCCAGCAAGCACCAACAAGGACGGCAGATGACGAGAAGAAGAAGCGTCATGGGCGAAGGCAGAGCGCCGGCGGCACAAAAGACACCAGTGCCCAAGGGAGCTCTGGCGCGCAGCCCCCAGACGCTTACAGGCGGTACCATCGGCACCGCAACGACGCGGGGAACAGGCAGGCCCCTCAAGCGCACAGCGACAGGGGGCCTGGGCCTTCTCCTAGTCGAAACGGCGGCGTGAGGCAAAGGCAAGAACATCAGCCAGAGAGCCGCAAGGAGCATAGGCGTGATCATAGCGCGCGACACAGTGTGGGACCCAAGCATGGCCATACACCAGATGGCAGCGACAGACCCACAAATGGAAACGAAGCGCAGAGTGGCACGGGACCTCGTCGTGGAAGAGAACGAGCCCGTGGTTCGGCACCCCGGCCTGAAAAGTCTCCTGAACAAAGGCATCGCGTGCGGCCAGGCCCCAGCAAGGACGGGCTCAAACCTCAGCAACTCCAAGCCGAGCGCCATCCTTCCCCCAAAGCAGACAGCGACTCGGGCCATGGGCCTTACAATTCACGCAACGGTCGCGTGGGGCGAAGGCAGGAACATCGGCCAGACAGCCGCATGGAGCAGAGGCGTGCCCGTAGTCCACAACGCAGCGTGGGACGCAGACACGGCCAGAAACAAGATGACAGCGTCGGACCCACGAACGGAAATCCACCGCAGAGTGGCACGGGACCTACGCGTGGGAGTGAACGACCCCGTGGTTCGGCACCCCGGCCGGAAAGATCTCCTGATCGAAGGCATCGCGTGCGGCCAGTCCCCAGCAAGGACGGGCTCAAACATCGGCAACTCCAAGCCGTGCGCCGTCCTTCCCCCAAACCAGACAGCGACTCGGGGCATGGACCTTCCAACTGTCGCAATGACGGCATGGGGAAAAGGCAGGAACGTCGGCCAGACAGCCGCACAGAGCAGAGGCGAGCCTATCAAACAAGCCCGGACACCTATAAGCGGTACCATTGGCACCGCAACGATGCGGGGAACAGGCCATCCCCTCAAACACGCAGTGACAGGGGGCCTGGGCCTTCCCATAGTTGCAACAGTGGTGTGAGGCAAAGGGAGGAACACCAGCCAGAGAGCCGCAGGGAGCACAGGCGTGCCTATCACAGGGAACACAGTGCGGGACCCAGCCAGGGCCGTAAAACAGACGGCAGTGTCAGACCCACGCATGAAAATCAACCCGACAGTGGCGTGGGACCAAGGCGTGGGACCGGACGACCCCCTGGTTCGGCACCCTGGCCGGAAAACATTCCAGATGGAAGGCATCCCGTCTGGGCAGTCCCGGGCAAGGACTGGCTTATCCTTCTGCCCAACACCGTGGAGCCCATGGAGCTGGATCCACCAGAGGACGTGGAGGAAGCAATGGAAGTGGATCCACCTCCACCAGAACAGACCTGGGACTCCCGCAGCATGTCTCTGCTCTCTGCTCTCCAAGCGCACAAACAGCATCGCAGGAGTGCCCGTCCAGCTCCCTACTCGTTGTCACGCAGGCTCCATCCCAAGCACTAGCTTGGAGCCACCGAATGCCACGGACATCCCGCAGGATTACCTGCAAGACATCCCGGCAATAAACCACTCTGTTGCTGATTCTCAGGGCTTGCGTGACTGCTTCTTTCCCTACCCCTAGCCGTGGTGCGAGAGGTGGCATCCCTTGTGCACAGAGCCTCGAGGAAGAGCACAAGAGAGGACCCAGCTCCCTTCGGGCTGCTGCGCGGGGGGGGCAGGAGGAGTCCCCGAGGGCCACCATGCGCCTTTAACATTTGTGAAAATAAAGTGAGGGGTGAAAATAGGAGTGTGTAAGTGATTATGGGTGGCTAATTTCTTATATTAGGAGTGAGTTTCTGTATCTGAGTAATTGGCAACGACAGACGTGGAGAAGGCTGAGGTACTCAGCAACATCTTTGCCTCCACCTGCACTGGTAGGCGGGCTTCCCAAGTCTTTCATTTTCCTGAACCCGTAGATGGAGGCTGGGGGGATCAAAGTCCCACCCACCGTAAGGGAAGAGCAGGTTCGAGACCACCTGGTGAATCTAAAAGGTGCAAGTGTATGGGACCTGATGACATGAATCCCAGGGTCCTGAGGGAACTGGCTGATGGAGTTGCCAAGCCTCTCTCCATCCTAGTTGAAAAGTCCTGGCAGTCAGGCGATGTCCCTGGTGAGTGGAAAAGGGGAAACATCACACCCCTTTTTAGAAAGGAATGAGAAAGTCAGGTTGTTTATAAAGCAGAGGAACTCCTACTCAGACTGGGGAGGGAGAAGAAGACGAGATAGGCTACTCCAAAGTGGCTGGGCCATCAGAGGAACAGGAAGACAAAGTAGAAGATCTCATAAGGGCATCAAGAACTTCCCGAGGCCGATACCAGCGTGAGCCTAACTGGGAATGAGTGGCAAAAGCACCCTATTGTGACTGGCCCGGATGCTCCGTGCATCCTTGGCATAGGCTACCTAAGGAGAGGATATTTCAAGGACCTTTTTTCTTCAGGGAGCCAATATATGCAGGGGACTGCTGGAGATGATTTTTCCCACTTGTTCACTCTCCCTTTCTCCTTCACCTGCCTAT
The DNA here is from genome assembly GCF_964034855.1 of Anser brachyrhynchus. Classification (NCBI taxonomy): domain Eukaryota; kingdom Metazoa; phylum Chordata; class Aves; order Anseriformes; family Anatidae; genus Anser; species Anser brachyrhynchus. The sequence continues at coordinate 27,327 of NW_027664106.1, forward strand.
TCTCCTCCAGGCTAGTTACGATAGCTCTTCAGGTCTTTCAATATCCTGTGGATGTTCAGACCAGCATGTTCTTATTGTAACATCTCCTGAGTGCGCTTCAGGTGTTGTCCAAGGTTAACCAACTACTTAGGAATGCCATCCAGAGATCTGTTCTGAGGCAGAAGAGTTATGAGTGGCAGGCAGTGTTGGAGGATATGGGCAGGCATCTAGAGCAGTGGACATCTCCAGTGCTTGGGAAATTCACCCCTGAACAGGTGCAAAATCCTAAAAAAATGGAAGAATGAAAGGCTTGAAGAAGGTGTGTCATCGCCCTAGCAATTCCAGAGAGACACAAATCACTGCAACGTGCTGGGGTTTGGCCCAATGCAGTTGCTCACCACCCACTGACCGATGCCCAGCCTGTCCCCAAGCAGCCGGTACCCCACAGTACTTGTCCAGCATGACGCCATACGGTACGGAATACCCCTTTGGCCAGTTGGGGTCAGCTGTCCTGCTTCTGTCCCCTCCCAGCTCCTCCTGCACACCCAGCCTCCTCACTGGCAGGGCAGCGTGAGAAGCTGAAACGTCCTTGACTCAGTGTAAGCACTGCCCTTCAACAATTCAAACAAGTAGAAGACATTTCTTCTCAGAAAGAGTGGTCAGGCATTGGAACGGGTTGCCCAGGGAGGTGGTGGTGTCACCGTCCCTGGGGGTGTTGAGTGCTGACTGGAGTGCTGCAGTGACTGGCTATATGCTCTTCAGAAGGGCCAGGCAGCAGAGAACGGGTGGTGGTGTGGCTCTCTATATTAGAGAGTGTTTTGATGTTGTGGAACTCGAGACTGGGAATGGCAAGGTTGAGTCCCTATGGGTTAGGATCAGCGGGAAGGCCAACAAGGCAGGCATCCTGGTCGGGGCCTGTTATAGTCCGCCAGACCAGGATGAGGAGACGGATGAGGAGTTCTACAGGCAGCTGGCAGCAGCTGCGAAATCGCCAGCACTTGTTCTCATGGGGGACTTCAACTTCCCAGACATATCCTGGAAATACAATACAGCTCAGAGGAAGCAGTCTAGGAAGTTTCTGGAGAACGTGGAAAATAGTTTCCTGACACAGCTGGTTAGTGAGCCTGTTAGGGGAGGTGCCCCGCTAGACCTTCTGTTCACAAACAGAGAAGGACTGGTGGGAGCTGTCGTGGGCAGAGTGACCACGAAATGGTAGAGTTCTCTATTCTTGGCAAAGTCAGGAGGGGGACCAGTAAAACTGCTGTCTTGTTTACCAAAAGGGTTGTTAGGCATTGGAATGGGCTGCCCAGGGAAGTGGTTGAGTCACCACCCCTGGAGGCCTTTCAAAGACGTTTAGATGTAGAGCTTAGTGATACGGTTTAGTGGAGGACTTGTTAGTGTTAGGTCAGAGGTTGGACTAGGTGATCTTGGAGGTCTCTTCCAACCTCAATGATTCTGTCATTCTGTGTGATTCTGTGTTCAAGGAAAGGTTGGACCTGGTGCGTAGGAACATGGTTTAGTGGGTGACATTGGTAGCAGGGTGATGGTTGGACCAGATGATCTTGGAGGTCTTTTCCAACCTGAATGTTTCTATGATTCTATGTTACACTGATGAGAGGCTAGAGCCTGAGCTGGAAAAGATCATGTGGAACACGGGGAACAAGGTAGGTAGGGCTGCAATTTGCAAGGTCCTGCGTTTTTGCCACCTAACCTTACCCGTAAAAGTGGCCTAAAAAAAAAAAAACAAAAACGGAGAGGGACTCCATCAGGGAGTGTAGCCATGGAACCAGGAATCATGGCTTTGAACAAATGGAGGGGAGATTTCGATTAGATGTGACGTGGGGAAGAAATTCTTCACTCAGAGCGCAAAGCGCACCTGGGAATTAGGGCTGAAGATGCACCTTGCTTCTGTTCTTTTCTGTGAAGAGTAGCATGAAATTACCTAAAACCCAGTGTTAAAAATAAACCCAGGGCACAGGATGGGAGGTGCAGGGCAGTCCCTGTGGCCGAGGGGCAGCCTTTCTCTCTGGCAAGCCAAATGGCCCGGGGGAGCCAGCCCCAGAAAAGGGGCCCTCACCCCCCCCAACCCTCCTCCCTCTTCCACGTGAGGGCGTCGCCCAGGCTGCCCCCAACACAGCCGCCCAAATCTGGCCAATCAGGGGCCGCTCCATCACAGAGGCTTGCTGAGGTCACAATGGCCACCACTGCCCCGCCTTTGCCGCGGGCCCTATAAAAGGGGCCCCCCTGCCGCTGGCCCCCCACTCGCTCAGCGACTAGGTCCTCTGACGGCCAGCATCCGCGGCAGGAGGAAGACCAGAAGCAGCAAGGCGAGAGGCAGCCCTCGTTGGTGTGAGAGGACAGCGATGCAGTCCCAGCAAGCACCAACAAGGACGGCAGATGACGAGAAGAAGAAGCGTCATGGGCGAAGGCAGAGCGCCGGCGGCACAAAAGACACCAGTGCCCAAGGGAGCTCTGGCGCGCAGCCCCCAGACGCTTACAGGCGGTACCATCGGCACCGCAACGACGCGGGGAACAGGCAGGCCCCTCAAGCGCACAGCGACAGGGGGCCTGGGCCTTCTCCTAGTCGAAACGGCGGCGTGAGGCAAAGGCAAGAACATCAGCCAGAGAGCCGCAAGGAGCATAGGCGTGATCATAGCGCGCGACACAGTGTGGGACCCAAGCATGGCCATACACCAGATGGCAGCGACAGACCCACAAATGGAAACGAAGCGCAGAGTGGCACGGGACCTCGTCGTGGAAGAGAACGAGCCCGTGGTTCGGCACCCCGGCCTGAAAAGTCTCCTGAACAAAGGCATCGCGTGCGGCCAGGCCCCAGCAAGGACGGGCTCAAACCTCAGCAACTCCAAGCCGAGCGCCATCCTTCCCCCAAAGCAGACAGCGACTCGGGCCATGGGCCTTACAATTCACGCAACGGTCGCGTGGGGCGAAGGCAGGAACATCGGCCAGACAGCCGCATGGAGCAGAGGCGTGCCCGTAGTCCACAACGCAGCGTGGGACGCAGACACGGCCAGAAACAAGATGACAGCGTCGGACCCACGAACGGAAATCCACCGCAGAGTGGCACGGGACCTACGCGTGGGAGTGAACGACCCCGTGGTTCGGCACCCCGGCCGGAAAGATCTCCTGATCGAAGGCATCGCGTGCGGCCAGTCCCCAGCAAGGACGGGCTCAAACATCGGCAACTCCAAGCCGTGCGCCGTCCTTCCCCCAAACCAGACAGCGACTCGGGGCATGGACCTTCCAACTGTCGCAATGACGGCATGGGGAAAAGGCAGGAACGTCGGCCAGACAGCCGCACAGAGCAGAGGCGAGCCTATCAAACAAGCCCGGACACCTATAAGCGGTACCATTGGCACCGCAACGATGCGGGGAACAGGCCATCCCCTCAAACACGCAGTGACAGGGGGCCTGGGCCTTCCCATAGTTGCAACAGCGGTGTGAGGCAAAGGGAGGAACACCAGCCAGAGAGCCGCAGGGAGCACAGGCGTGCCTATCACAGGGAACACAGTGCGGGACCCAGCCAGGGCCGTAAAACAGACGGCAGTGTCAGACCCACGCATGAAAATCAACCCGACAGTGGCGTGGGACCAAGGCGTGGGACCGGACGACCCCCTGGTTCGGCACCCTGGCCGGAAAACATTCCAGATGGAAGGCATCCCGTCTGGGCAGTCCCGGGCAAGGACTGGCTTATCCTTCTGCCCAACACCGTGGAGCCCATGGAGCTGGATCCACCAGAGGACGTGGAGGAAGCAATGGAAGTGGATCCACCTCCACCAGAACAGACCTGGGACTCCCGCAGCATGTCTCTGCTCTCTGCTCTCCAAGCGCACAAACAGCATCGCAGGAGTGCCCGTCCAGCTCCCTACTCGTTGTCACGCAGGCTCCATCCCAAGCACTAGCTTGGAGCCACCGAATGCCACGGACATCCCGCAGGATTACCTGCAAGACATCCCGGCAATAAACCACTCTGTTGCTGATTCTCAGGGCTTGCGTGACTGCTTCTTTCCCTACCCCTAGCCGTGGTGCGAGAGGTGGCATCCCTTGTGCACAGAGCCTCGAGGAAGAGCACAAGAGAGGACCCAGCTCCCTTCGGGCTGCTGCGCGGGGGGGGCAGGAGGAGTCCCCGAGGGCCACCATGCGCCTTTAACATTTGTGAAAATAAAGTGAGGGGTGAAAATAGGAGTGTGTAAGTGATTATGGGTGGCTAATTTCTTATATTAGGAGTGAGTTTCTGTATCTGAGTAATTGGCAACGACAGACGTGGAGAAGGCTGAGGTACTCAGCAACATCTTTGCCTCCACCTGCACTGGTAGGCGGGCTTCCCAAGTCTTTCATTTTCCTGAACCCGTAGATGGAGGCTGGGGGGATCAAAGTCCCACCCACCGTAAGGGAAGAGCAGGTTCGAGACCACCTGGTGAATCTAAAAGGTGCAAGTGTATGGGACCTGATGACATGAATCCCAGGGTCCTGAGGGAACTGGCTGATGGAGTTGCCAAGCCTCTCTCCATCCTAGTTGAAAAGTCCTGGCAGTCAGGCGACGTCCCTGGTGAGTGGAAAAGGGGAAACATCACACCCCTTTTTAGAAAGGAATGAGAAAGTCAGGTTGTTTATAAAGCAGAGGAACTCCTACTCAGACTGGGGAGGGAGAAGAAGACGAGATAGGCTACTCCAAAGTGGCTGGGCCATCAGAGGAACAGGAAGACAAAGTAGAAGATCTCATAAGGGCATCAAGAACTTCCCGAGGCCGATACCAGCGTGAGCCTAACTGGGAATGAGTGGCAAAAGCACCCTATTGTGACTGGCCCGGATGCTCCGTGCATCCTTGGCATAGGCTACCTAAGGAGAGGATATTTCAAGGACCTTTTTTCTTCAGGGAGCCAATATATGCAGGGGACTGCTGGAGATGATTTTTCCCACTTGTTCACTCTCCCTTTCTCCTTCACCTGCCTATTCTCCTCCAGGCTAGTTACGATAGCTCTTCAGGTCTTTCAATATCCTGTGGATGTTCAGACCAGCATGTTCTTATTGTAACATCTCCTGAGTGCGCTTCAGGTGTTGTCCAAGGTTAACCAACTACTTAGGAATGCCATCCAGAGATCTGTTCTGAGGCAGAAGAGTTATGAGTGGCAGGCAGTGTTGGAGGATATGGGCAGGCATCTAGAGCAGTGGACATCTCCAGTGCTTGGGAAATTCACCCCTGAACAGGTGCAAAATCCTAAAAAAATGGAAGAATGAAAGGCTTGAAGAAGGTGTGTCATCGCCCTAGCAATTCCAGAGAGACACAAATCACTGCAACGTGCTGGGGTTTGGCCCAATGCAGTTGCTCACCACCCACTGACCGATGCCCAGCCTGTCCCCAAGCAGCCGGTACCCCACAGTACTTGTCCAGCATGACGCCATACGGTACGGAATACCCCTTTGGCCAGTTGGGGTCAGCTGTCCTGCTTCTGTCCCCTCCCAGCTCCTCCTGCACACCCAGCCTCCTCACTGGCAGGGCAGCGTGAGAAGCTGAAACGTCCTTGACTCAGTGTAAGCACTGCCCTTCAACAATTCAAACAAGTAGAAGACATTTCTTCTCAGAAAGAGTGGTCAGGCATTGGAACGGGTTGCCCAGGGAGGTGGTGGTGTCACCGTCCCTGGGGGTGTTGAGTGCTGACTGGAGTGCTGCAGTGACTGGCTATATGCTCTTCAGAAGGGCCAGGCAGCAGAGAACGGGTGGTGGTGTGGCTCTCTATATTAGAGAGTGTTTTGATGTTGTGGAACTCGAGACTGGGAATGGCAAGGTTGAGTCCCTATGGGTTAGGATCAGCGGGAAGGCCAACAAGGCAGGCATCCTGGTCGGGGCCTGTTATAGTCCGCCAGACCAGGATGAGGAGACGGATGAGGAGTTCTACAGGCAGCTGGCAGCAGCTGCGAAATCGCCAGCACTTGTTCTCATGGGGGACTTCAACTTCCCAGACATATCCTGGAAATACAATACAGCTCAGAGGAAGCAGTCTAGGAAGTTTCTGGAGAACGTGGAAAATAGTTTCCTGACACAGCTGGTTAGTGAGCCTGTTAGGGGAGGTGCCCCGCTAGACCTTCTGTTCACAAACAGAGAAGGACTGGTGGGAGCTGTCGTGGGCAGAGTGACCACGAAATGGTAGAGTTCTCTATTCTTGGCAAAGTCAGGAGGGGGACCAGTAAAACTGCTGTCTTGTTTACCAAAAGGGTTGTTAGGCATTGGAATGGGCTGCCCAGGGAAGTGGTTGAGTCACCACCCCTGGAGGCCTTTCAAAGACGTTTAGATGTAGAGCTTAGTGATACGGTTTAGTGGAGGACTTGTTAGTGTTAGGTCAGAGGTTGGACTAGGTGATCTTGGAGGTCTCTTCCAACCTCAATGATTCTGTCATTCTGTGTGATTCTGTGTTCAAGGAAAGGTTGGACCTGGTGCGTAGGAACATGGTTTAGTGGGTGACATTGGTAGCAGGGTGATGGTTGGACCAGATGATCTTGGAGGTCTTTTCCAACCTGAATGTTTCTATGATTCTATGTTACACTGATGAGAGGCTAGAGCCTGAGCTGGAAAAGATCATGTGGAACACGGGGAACAAGGTAGGTAGGGCTGCAATTTGCAAGGTCCTGCGTTTTTGCCACCTAACCTTACCCGTAAAAGTGGCCTAAAAAAAAAAAAACAAAAACGGAGAGGGACTCCATCAGGGAGTGTAGCCATGGAACCAGGAATCATGGCTTTGAACAAATGGAGGGGAGATTTCGATTAGATGTGACGTGGGGAAGAAATTCTTCACTCAGAGCGCAAAGCGCACCTGGGAATTAGGGCTGAAGATGCACCTTGCTTCTGTTCTTTTCTGTGAAGAGTAGCATGAAATTACCTAAAACCCAGTGTTAAAAATAAACCCAGGGCACAGGATGGGAGGTGCAGGGCAGTCCCTGTGGCCGAGGGGCAGCCTTTCTCTCTGGCAAGCCAAATGGCCCGGGGGAGCCAGCCCCAGAAAAGGGGCCCTCACCCCCCCCAACCCTCCTCCCTCTTCCACGTGAGGGCGTCGCCCAGGCTGCCCCCAACACAGCCGCCCAAATCTGGCCAATCAGGGGCCGCTCCATCACAGAGGCTTGCTGAGGTCACAATGGCCACCACTGCCCCGCCTTTGCCGCGGGCCCTATAAAAGGGGCCCCCCTGCCGCTGGCCCCCCACTCGCTCAGCGACTAGGTCCTCTGACGGCCAGCATCCGCGGCAGGAGGAAGACCAGAAGCAGCAAGGCGAGAGGCAGCCCTCGTTGGTGTGAGAGGACAGCGATGCAGTCCCAGCAAGCACCAACAAGGACGGCAGATGACGAGAAGAAGAAGCGTCATGGGCGAAGGCAGAGCGCCGGCGGCACAAAAGACACCAGTGCCCAAGGGAGCTCTGGCGCGCAGCCCCCAGACGCTTACAGGCGGTACCATCGGCACCGCAACGACGCGGGGAACAGGCAGGCCCCTCAAGCGCACAGCGACAGGGGGCCTGGGCCTTCTCCTAGTCGAAACGGCGGCGTGAGGCAAAGGCAAGAACATCAGCCAGAGAGCCGCAAGGAGCATAGGCGTGATCATAGCGCGCGACACAGTGTGGGACCCAAGCATGGCCATACACCAGATGGCAGCGACAGACCCACAAATGGAAACGAAGCGCAGAGTGGCACGGGACCTCGTCGTGGAAGAGAACGAGCCCGTGGTTCGGCACCCCGGCCTGAAAAGTCTCCTGAACAAAGGCATCGCGTGCGGCCAGGCCCCAGCAAGGACGGGCTCAAACCTCAGCAACTCCAAGCCGAGCGCCATCCTTCCCCCAAAGCAGACAGCGACTCGGGCCATGGGCCTTACAATTCACGCAACGGTCGCGTGGGGCGAAGGCAGGAACATCGGCCAGACAGCCGCATGGAGCAGAGGCGTGCCCGTAGTCCACAACACAGCGTGGGACGCAGACATGGCCAGAAACAAGATGACAGCGTCGGACCCACGAACGGAAATCCACCGCAGAGTGGCACGGGACCTACGCGTGGGAGTGAACGACCCCGTGGTTCGGCACCCCGGCCGGAAAGATCTCCTGATCGAAGGCATCGCGTGCGGCCAGTCCCCAGCAAGGACGGGCTCAAACATCGGCAACTCCAAGCCGTGCGCCGTCCTTCCCCCAAACCAGACAGCGACTCGGGGCATGGACCTTCCAACTGTCGCAATGACGGCATGGGGAAAAGGCAGGAACGTCGGCCAGACAGCCGCACAGAGCAGAGGCGAGCCTATCAAACAAGCCCGGACACCTATAAGCGGTACCATTGGCACCGCAACGATGCGGGGAACAGGCCATCCCCTCAAACACGCAGTGACAGGGGGCCTGGGCCTTCCCATAGTTGCAACAGTGGTGTGAGGCAAAGGGAGGAACACCAGCCAGAGAGCCGCAGGGAGCACAGGCGTGCCTATCACAGGGAACACAGTGCGGGACCCAGCCAGGGCCGTAAAACAGACGGCAGTGTCAGACCCACGCATGAAAATCAACCCGACAGTGGCGTGGGACCAAGGCGTGGGACCGGACGACCCCCTGGTTCGGCACCCTGGCCGGAAAACATTCCAGATGGAAGGCATCCCGTCTGGGCAGTCCCGGGCAAGGACTGGCTTATCCTTCTGCCCAACACCGTGGAGCCCATGGAGCTGGATCCACCAGAGGACGTGGAGGAAGCAATGGAAGTGGATCCACCTCCACCAGAACAGACCTGGGACTCCCGCAGCATGTCTCTGCTCTCTGCTCTCCAAGCGCACAAACAGCATCGCAGGAGTGCCCGTCCAGCTCCCTACTCGTTGTCACGCAGGCTCCATCCCAAGCACTAGCTTGGAGCCACCGAATGCCACGGACATCCCGCAGGATTACCTGCAAGACATCCCGGCAATAAACCACTCTGTTGCTGATTCTCAGGGCTTGCGTGACTGCTTCTTTCCCTACCCCTAGCCGTGGTGCGAGAGGTGGCATCCCTTGTGCACAGAGCCTCGAGGAAGAGCACAAGAGAGGACCCAGCTCCCTTCGGGCTGCTGCGCGGGGGGGGCAGGAGGAGTCCCCGAGGGCCACCATGCGCCTTTAACATTTGTGAAAATAAAGTGAGGGGTGAAAATAGGAGTGTGTAAGTGATTATGGGTGGCTAATTTCTTATATTAGGAGTGAGTTTCTGTATCTGAGTAATTGGCAACGACAGACGTGGAGAAGGCTGAGGTACTCAGCAACATCTTTGCCTCCACCTGCACTGGTAGGCGGGCTTCCCAAGTCTTTCATTTTCCTGAACCCGTAGATGGAGGCTGGGGGGATCAAAGTCCCACCCACCGTAAGGGAAGAGCAGGTTCGAGACCACCTGGTGAATCTAAAAGGTGCAAGTGTATGGGACCTGATGACATGAATCCCAGGGTCCTGAGGGAACTGGCTGATGGAGTTGCCAAGCCTCTCTCCATCCTAGTTGAAAAGTCCTGGCAGTCAGGCGATGTCCCTGGTGAGTGGAAAAGGGGAAACATCACACCCCTTTTTAGAAAGGAATGAGAAAGTCAGGTTGTTTATAAAGCAGAGGAACTCCTACTCAGACTGGGGAGGGAGAAGAAGACGAGATAGGCTACTCCAAAGTGGCTGGGCCATCAGAGGAACAGGAAGACAAAGTAGAAGATCTCATAAGGGCATCAAGAACTTCCCGAGGCCGATACCAGCGTGAGCCTAACTGGGAATGAGTGGCAAAAGCACCCTATTGTGACTGGCCCGGATGCTCCGTGCATCCTTGGCATAGGCTACCTAAGGAGAGGATATTTCAAGGACCTTTTTTCTTCAGGGAGCCAATATATGCAGGGGACTGCTGGAGATGATTTTTCCCACTTGTTCACTCTCCCTTTCTCCTTCACCTGCCTATTCTCCTCCAGGCTAGTTACGATAGCTCTTCAGGTCTTTCAATATCCTGTGGATGTTCAGACCAGCATGTTCTTATTGTAACATCTCCTGAGTGCGCTTCAGGTGTTGTCCAAGGTTAACCAACTACTTAGGAATGCCATCCAGAGATCTGTTCTGAGGCAGAAGAGTTATGAGTGGCAGGCAGTGTTGGAGGATATGGGCAGGCATCTAGAGCAGTGGACATCTCCAGTGCTTGGGAAATTCACCCCTGAACAGGTGCAAAATCCTAAAAAAATGGAAGAATGAAAGGCTTGAAGAAGGTGTGTCATCGCCCTAGCAATTCCAGAGAGACACAAATCACTGCAACGTGCTGGGGTTTGGCCCAATGCAGTTGCTCACCACCCACTGACCGATGCCCAGCCTGTCCCCAAGCAGCCGGTACCCCACAGTACTTGTCCAGCATGACGCCATACGGTACGGAATACCCCTTTGGCCAGTTGGGGTCAGCTGTCCTGCTTCTGTCCCCTCCCAGCTCCTCCTGCACACCCAGCCTCCTCACTGGCAGGGCAGCGTGAGAAGCTGAAACGTCCTTGACTCAGTGTAAGCACTGCCCTTCAACAATTCAAACAAGTAGAAGACATTTCTTCTCAGAAAGAGTGGTCAGGCATTGGAACGGGTTGCCCAGGGAGGTGGTGGTGTCACCGTCCCTGGGGGTGTTGAGTGCTGACTGGAGTGCTGCAGTGACTGGCTATATGCTCTTCAGAAGGGCCAGGCAGCAGAGAACGGGTGGTGGTGTGGCTCTCTATATTAGAGAGTGTTTTGATGTTGTGGAACTCGAGACTGGGAATGGCAAGGTTGAGTCCCTATGGGTTAGGATCAGCGGGAAGGCCAACAAGGCAGGCATCCTGGTCGGGGCCTGTTATAGTCCGCCAGACCAGGATGAGGAGACGGATGAGGAGTTCTACAGGCAGCTGGCAGCAGCTGCGAAATCGCCAGCACTTGTTCTCATGGGGGACTTCAACTTCCCAGACATATCCTGGAAATACAATACAGCTCAGAGGAAGCAGTCTAGGAAGTTTCTGGAGAACGTGGAAAATAGTTTCCTGACACAGCTGGTTAGTGAGCCTGTTAGGGGAGGTGCCCCGCTAGACCTTCTGTTCACAAACAGAGAAGGACTGGTGGGAGCTGTCGTGGGCAGAGTGACCACGAAATGGTAGAGTTCTCTATTCTTGGCAAAGTCAGGAGGGGGACCAGTAAAACTGCTGTCTTGTTTACCAAAAGGGTTGTTAGGCATTGGAATGGGCTGCCCAGGGAAGTGGTTGAGTCACCACCCCTGGAGGCCTTTCAAAGACGTTTAGATGTAGAGCTTAGTGATACGGTTTAGTGGAGGACTTGTTAGTGTTAGGTCAGAGGTTGGACTAGGTGATCTTGGAGGTCTCTTCCAACCTCAATGATTCTGTCATTCTGTGTGATTCTGTGTTCAAGGAAAGGTTGGACCTGGTGCGTAGGAACATGGTTTAGTGGGTGACATTGGTAGCAGGGTGATGGTTGGACCAGATGATCTTGGAGGTCTTTTCCAACCTGAATGTTTCTATGATTCTATGTTACACTGATGAGAGGCTAGAGCCTGAGCTGGAAAAGATCATGTGGAACACGGGGAACAAGGTAGGTAGGGCTGCAATTTGCAAGGTCCTGCGTTTTTGCCACCTAACCTTACCCGTAAAAGTGGCCTAAAAAAAAAAAAACAAAAACGGAGAGGGACTCCATCAGGGAGTGTAGCCATGGAACCAGGAATCATGGCTTTGAACAAATGGAGGGGAGATTTCGATTAGATGTGACGTGGGGAAGAAATTCTTCACTCAGAGCGCAAAGCGCACCTGGGAATTAGGGCTGAAGATGCACCTTGCTTCTGTTCTTTTCTGTGAAGAGTAGCATGAAATTACCTAAAACCCAGTGTTAAAAATAAACCCAGGGCACAGGATGGGAGGTGCAGGGCAGTCCCTGTGGCCGAGGGGCAGCCTTTCTCTCTGGCAAGCCAAATGGCCCGGGGGAGCCAGCCCCAGAAAAGGGGCCCTCACCCCCCCCAACCCTCCTCCCTCTTCCACGTGAGGGCGTCGCCCAGGCTGCCCCCAACACAGCCGCCCAAATCTGGCCAATCAGGGGCCGCTCCATCACAGAGGCTTGCTGAGGTCACAATGGCCACCACTGCCCCGCCTTTGCCGCGGGCCCTATAAAAGGGGCCCCCCTGCCGCTGGCCCCCCACTCGCTCAGCGACTAGGTCCTCTGACGGCCAGCATCCGCGGCAGGAGGAAGACCAGAAGCAGCAAGGCGAGAGGCAGCCCTCGTTGGTGTGAGAGGACAGCGATGCAGTCCCAGCAAGCACCAACAAGGACGGCAGATGACGAGAAGAAGAAGCGTCATGGGCGAAGGCAGAGCGCCGGCGGCACAAAAGACACCAGTGCCCAAGGGAGCTCTGGCGCGCAGCCCCCAGACGCTTACAGGCGGTACCATCGGCACCGCAACGACGCGGGGAACAGGCAGGCCCCTCAAGCGCACAGCGACAGGGGGCCTGGGCCTTCTCCTAGTCGAAACGGCGGCGTGAGGCAAAGGCAAGAACATCAGCCAGAGAGCCGCAAGGAGCATAGGCGTGATCATAGCGCGCGACACAGTGTGGGACCCAAGCATGGCCATACACCAGATGGCAGCGACAGACCCACAAATGGAAACGAAGCGCAGAGTGGCACGGGACCTCGTCGTGGAAGAGAACGAGCCCGTGGTTCGGCACCCCGGCCTGAAAAGTCTCCTGAACAAAGGCATCGCGTGCGGCCAGGCCCCAGCAAGGACGGGCTCAAACCTCAGCAACTCCAAGCCGAGCGCCATCCTTCCCCCAAAGCAGACAGCGACTCGGGCCATGGGCCTTACAATTCACGCAACGGTCGCGTGGGGCGAAGGCAGGAACATCGGCCAGACAGCCGCATGGAGCAGAGGCGTGCCCGTAGTCCACAACACAGCGTGGGACGCAGACACGGCCAGAAACAAGATGACAGCGTCGGACCCACGAACGGAAATCCACCGCAGAGTGGCACGGGACCTACGCGTGGGAGTGAACGACCCCGTGGTTCGGCACCCCGGCCGGAAAGATCTCCTGATCGAAGGCATCGCGTGCGGCCAGTCCCCAGCAAGGACGGGCTCAAACATCGGCAACTCCAAGCCGTGCGCCGTCCTTCCCCCAAACCAGACAGCGACTCGGGGCATGGACCTTCCAACTGTCGCAATGACGGCATGGGGAAAAGGCAGGAACGTCGGCCAGACAGCCGCACAGAGCAGAGGCGAGCCTATCAAACAAGCCCGGACACCTATAAGCGGTACCATTGGCACCGCAACGATGCGGGGAACAGGCCATCCCCTCAAACACGCAGTGACAGGGGGCCTGGGCCTTCCCATAGTTGCAACAGTGGTGTGAGGCAAAGGGAGGAACACCAGCCAGAGAGCCGCAGGGAGCACAGGCGTGCCTATCACAGGGAACACAGTGCGGGACCCAGCCAGGGCCGTAAAACAGACGGCAGTGTCAGACCCACGCATGAAAATCAACCCGACAGTGGCGTGGGACCAAGGCGTGGGACCGGACGACCCCCTGGTTCGGCACCCTGGCCGGAAAACATTCCAGATGGAAGGCATCCCGTCTGGGCAGTCCCGGGCAAGGACTGGCTTATCCTTCTGCCCAACACCGTGGAGCCCATGGAGCTGGATCCACCAGAGGACGTGGAGGAAGCAATGGAAGTGGATCCACCTCCACCAGAACAGACCTGGGACTCCCGCAGCATGTCTCTGCTCTCTGCTCTCCAAGCGCACAAACAGCATCGCAGGAGTGCCCGTCCAGCTCCCTACTCGTTGTCACGCAGGCTCCATCCCAAGCACTAGCTTGGAGCCACCGAATGCCACGGACATCCCGCAGGATTACCTGCAAGACATCCCGGCAATAAACCACTCTGTTGCTGATTCTCAGGGCTTGCGTGACTGCTTCTTTCCCTACCCCTAGCCGTGGTGCGAGAGGTGGCATCCCTTGTGCACAGAGCCTCGAGGAAGAGCACAAGAGAGGACCCAGCTCCCTTCGGGCTGCTGCGCGGGGGGGGCAGGAGGAGTCCCCGAGGGCCACCATGCGCCTTTAACATTTGTGAAAATAAAGTGAGGGGTGAAAATAGGAGTGTGTAAGTGATTATGGGTGGCTAATTTCTTATATTAGGAGTGAGTTTCTGTATCTGAGTAATTGGCAACGACAGACGTGGAGAAGGCTGAGGTACTCAGCAACATCTTTGCCTCCACCTGCACTGGTAGGCGGGCTTCCCAAGTCTTTCATTTTCCTGAACCCGTAGATGGAGGCTGGGGGGATCAAAGTCCCACCCACCGTAAGGGAAGAGCAGGTTCGAGACCACCTGGTGAATCTAAAAGGTGCAAGTGTATGGGACCTGATGACATGAATCCCAGGGTCCTGAGGGAACTGGCTGATGGAGTTGCCAAGCCTCTCTCCATCCTAGTTGAAAAGTCCTGGCAGTCAGGCGATGTCCCTGGTGAGTGGAAAAGGGGAAACATCACACCCCTTTTTAGAAAGGAATGAGAAAGTCAGGTTGTTTATAAAGCAGAGGAACTCCTACTCAGACTGGGGAGGGAGAAGAAGACGAGATAGGCTACTCCAAAGTGGCTGGGCCATCAGAGGAACAGGAAGACAAAGTAGAAGATCTCATAAGGGCATCAAGAACTTCCCGAGGCCGATACCAGCGTGAGCCTAACTGGGAATGAGTGGCAAAAGCACCCTATTGTGACTGGCCCGGATGCTCCGTGCATCCTTGGCATAGGCTACCTAAGGAGAGGATATTTCAAGGACCTTTTTTCTTCAGGGAGCCAATATATGCAGGGGACTGCTGGAGATGATTTTTCCCACTTGTTCACTCTCCCTTTCTCCTTCACCTGCCTATTCTCCTCCAGGCTAGTTACGATAGCTCTTCAGGTCTTTCAATATCCTGTGGATGTTCAGACCAGCATGTTCTTATTGTAACATCTCCTGAGTGCGCTTCAGGTGTTGTCCAAGGTTAACCAACTACTTAGGAATGCCATCCAGAGATCTGTTCTGAGGCAGAAGAGTTATGAGTGGCAGGCAGTGTTGGAGGATATGGGCAGGCATCTAGAGCAGTGGACATCTCCAGTGCTTGGGAAATTCACCCCTGAACAGGTGCAAAATCCTAAAAAAATGGAAGAATGAAAGGCTTGAAGAAGGTGTGTCATCGCCCTAGCAATTCCAGAGAGACACAAATCACTGCAACGTGCTGGGGTTTGGCCCAATGCAGTTGCTCACCACCCACTGACCGATGCCCAGCCTGTCCCCAAGCAGCCGGTACCCCACAGTACTTGTCCAGCATGACGCCATACGGTACGGAATACCCCTTTGGCCAGTTGGGGTCAGCTGTCCTGCTTCTGTCCCCTCCCAGCTCCTCCTGCACACCCAGCCTCCTCACTGGCAGGGCAGCGTGAGAAGCTGAAACGTCCTTGACTCAGTGTAAGCACTGCCCTTCAACAATTCAAACAAGTAGAAGACATTTCTTCTCAGAAAGAGTGGTCAGGCATTGGAACGGGTTGCCCAGGGAGGTGGTGGTGTCACCGTCCCTGGGGGTGTTGAGTGCTGACTGGAGTGCTGCAGTGACTGGCTATATGCTCTTCAGAAGGGCCAGGCAGCAGAGAACGGGTGGTGGTGTGGCTCTCTATATTAGAGAGTGTTTTGATGTTGTGGAACTCGAGACTGGGAATGGCAAGGTTGAGTCCCTATGGGTTAGGATCAGCGGGAAGGCCAACAAGGCAGGCATCCTGGTCGGGGCCTGTTATAGTCCGCCAGACCAGGATGAGGAGACGGATGAGGAGTTCTACAGGCAGCTGGCAGCAGCTGCGAAATCGCCAGCACTTGTTCTCATGGGGGACTTCAACTTCCCAGACATATCCTGGAAATACAATACAGCTCAGAGGAAGCAGTCTAGGAAGTTTCTGGAGAACGTGGAAAATAGTTTCCTGACACAGCTGGTTAGTGAGCCTGTTAGGGGAGGTGCCCCGCTAGACCTTCTGTTCACAAACAGAGAAGGACTGGTGGGAGCTGTCGTGGGCAGAGTGACCACGAAATGGTAGAGTTCTCTATTCTTGGCAAAGTCAGGAGGGGGACCAGTAAAACTGCTGTCTTGTTTACCAAAAGGGTTGTTAGGCATTGGAATGGGCTGCCCAGGGAAGTGGTTGAGTCACCACCCCTGGAGGCCTTTCAAAGACGTTTAGATGTAGAGCTTAGTGATACGGTTTAGTGGAGGACTTGTTAGTGTTAGGTCAGAGGTTGGACTAGGTGATCTTGGAGGTCTCTTCCAACCTCAATGATTCTGTCATTCTGTGTGATTCTGTGTTCAAGGAAAGGTTGGACCTGGTGCGTAGGAACATGGTTTAGTGGGTGACATTGGTAGCAGGGTGATGGTTGGACCAGATGATCTTGGAGGTCTTTTCCAACCTGAATGTTTCTATGATTCTATGTTACACTGATGAGAGGCTAGAGCCTGAGCTGGAAAAGATCATGTGGAACACGGGGAACAAGGTAGGTAGGGCTGCAATTTGCAAGGTCCTGCGTTTTTGCCACCTAACCTTACCCGTAAGAGTGGCCTAAAAAAAAAAAAACAAAAACGGAGAGGGACTCCATCAGGGAGTGTAGCCATGGAACCAGGAATCATGGCTTTGAACAAATGGAGGGGAGATTTCGATTAGATGTGACGTGGGGAAGAAATTCTTCACTCAGAGCGCAAAGCGCACCTGGGAATTAGGGCTGAAGATGCACCTTGCTTCTGTTCTTTTCTGTGAAGAGTAGCATGAAATTACCTAAAACCCAGTGTTAAAAATAAACCCAGGGCACAGGATGGGAGGTGCAGGGCAGTCCCTGTGGCCGAGGGGCAGCCTTTCTCTCTGGCAAGCCAAATGGCCCGGGGGAGCCAGCCCCAGAAAAGGGGCCCTCACCCCCCCCAACCCTCCTCCCTCTTCCACGTGAGGGCGTCGCCCAGGCTGCCCCCAACACAGCCGCCCAAATCTGGCCAATCAGGGGCCGCTCCATCACAGAGGCTTGCTGAGGTCACAATGGCCACCACTGCCCCGCCTTTGCCGCGGGCCCTATAAAAGGGGCCCCCCTGCCGCTGGCCCCCCACTCGCTCAGCGACTAGGTCCTCTGACGGCCAGCATCCGCGGCAGGAGGAAGACCAGAAGCAGCAAGGCGAGAGGCAGCCCTCGTTGGTGTGAGAGGACAGCGATGCAGTCCCAGCAAGCACCAACAAGGACGGCAGATGACGAGAAGAAGAAGCGTCATGGGCGAAGGCAGAGCGCCGGCGGCACAAAAGACACCAGTGCCCAAGGGAGCTCTGGCGCGCAGCCCCCAGACGCTTACAGGCGGTACCATCGGCACCGCAACGACGCGGGGAACAGGCAGGCCCCTCAAGCGCACAGCGACAGGGGGCCTGGGCCTTCTCCTAGTCGAAACGGCGGCGTGAGGCAAAGGCAAGAACATCAGCCAGAGAGCCGCAAGGAGCATAGGCGTGATCATAGCGCGCGACACAGTGTGGGACCCAAGCATGGCCATACACCAGATGGCAGCGACAGACCCACAAATGGAAACGAAGCGCAGAGTGGCACGGGACCTCGTCGTGGAAGAGAACGAGCCCGTGGTTCGGCACCCCGGCCTGAAAAGTCTCCTGAACAAAGGCATCGCGTGCGGCCAGGCCCCAGCAAGGACGGGCTCAAACCTCAGCAACTCCAAGCCGAGCGCCATCCTTCCCCCAAAGCAGACAGCGACTCGGGCCATGGGCCTTACAATTCACGCAACGGTCGCGTGGGGCGAAGGCAGGAACATCGGCCAGACAGCCGCATGGAGCAGAGGCGTGCCCGTAGTCCACAACACAGCGTGGGACGCAGACACGGCCAGAAACAAGATGACAGCGTCGGACCCACGAACGGAAATCCACCGCAGAGTGGCACGGGACCTACGCGTGGGAGTGAACGACCCCGTGGTTCGGCACCCCGGCCGGAAAGATCTCCTGATCGAAGGCATCGCGTGCGGCCAGTCCCCAGCAAGGACGGGCTCAAACATCGGCAACTCCAAGCCGTGCGCCGTCCTTCCCCCAAACCAGACAGCGACTCGGGGCATGGACCTTCCAACTGTCGCAATGACGGCATGGGGAAAAGGCAGGAACGTCGGCCAGACAGCCGCACAGAGCAGAGGCGAGCCTATCAAACAAGCCCGGACACCTATAAGCGGTACCATTGGCACCGCAACGATGCGGGGAACAGGCCATCCCCTCAAACACGCAGTGACAGGGGGCCTGGGCCTTCCCATAGTTGCAACAGTGGTGTGAGGCAAAGGGAGGAACACCAGCCAGAGAGCCGCAGGGAGCACAGGCGTGCCTATCACAGGGAACACAGTGCGGGACCCAGCCAGGGCCGTAAAACAGACGGCAGTGTCAGACCCACGCATGAAAATCAACCCGACAGTGGCGTGGGACCAAGGCGTGGGACCGGACGACCCCCTGGTTCGGCACCCTGGCCGGAAAACATTCCAGATGGAAGGCATCCCGTCTGGGCAGTCCCGGGCAAGGACTGGCTTATCCTTCTGCCCAACACCGTGGAGCCCATGGAGCTGGATCCACCAGAGGACGTGGAGGAAGCAATGGAAGTGGATCCACCTCCACCAGAACAGACCTGGGACTCCCGCAGCATGTCTCTGCTCTCTGCTCTCCAAGCGCACAAACAGCATCGCAGGAGTGCCCGTCCAGCTCCCTACTCGTTGTCACGCAGGCTCCATCCCAAGCACTAGCTTGGAGCCACCGAATGCCACGGACATCCCGCAGGATTACCTGCAAGACATCCCGGCAATAAACCACTCTGTTGCTGATTCTCAGGGCTTGCGTGACTGCTTCTTTCCCTACCCCTAGCCGTGGTGCGAGAGGTGGCATCCCTTGTGCACAGAGCCTCGAGGAAGAGCACAAGAGAGGACCCAGCTCCCTTCGGGCTGCTGCGCGGGGGGGGCAGGAGGAGTCCCCGAGGGCCACCATGCGCCTTTAACATTTGTGAAAATAAAGTGAGGGGTGAAAATAGGAGTGTGTAAGTGATTATGGGTGGCTAATTTCTTATATTAGGAGTGAGTTTCTGTATCTGAGTAATTGGCAACGACAGACGTGGAGAAGGCTGAGGGACTCAGCAACATCTTTGCCTCCACCTGCACTGGTAGGCGGGCTTCCCAAGTCTTTCATTTTCCTGAACCCGTAGATGGAGGCTGGGGGGATCAAAGTCCCACCCACCGTAAGGGAAGAGCAGGTTCGAGACCACCTGGTGAATCTAAAAGGTGCAAGTGTATGGGACCTGATGACATGAATCCCAGGGTCCTGAGGGAACTGGCTGATGGAGTTGCCAAGCCTCTCTCCATCCTAGTTGAAAAGTCCTGGCAGTCAGGCGATGTCCCTGGTGAGTGGAAAAGGGGAAACATCACACCCCTTTTTAGAAAGGAATGAGAAAGTCAGGTTGTTTATAAAGCAGAGGAACTCCTACTCAGACTGGGGAGGGAGAAGAAGACGAGATAGGCTACTCCAAAGTGGCTGGGCCATCAGAGGAACAGGAAGACAAAGTAGAAGATCTCATAAGGGCATCAAGAACTTCCCGAGGCCGATACCAGCGTGAGCCTAACTGGGAATGAGTGGCAAAAGCACCCTATTGTGACTGGCCCGGATGCTCCGTGCATCCTTGGCATAGGCTACCTAAGGAGAGGATATTTCAAGGACCTTTTTTCTTCAGGGAGCCAATATATGCAGGGGACTGCTGGAGATGATTTTTCCCACTTGTTCACTCTCCCTTTCTCCTTCACCTGCCTATTCTCCTCCAGGCTAGTTACGATAGCTCTTCAGGTCTTTCAATATCCTGTGGATGTTCAGACCAGCATGTTCTTATTGTAACATCTCCTGAGTGCGCTTCAGGTGTTGTCCAAGGTTAACCAACTACTTAGGAATGCCATCCAGAGATCTGTTCTGAGGCAGAAGAGTTATGAGTGGCAGGCAGTGTTGGAGGATATGGGCAGGCATCTAGAGCAGTGGACATCTCCAGTGCTTGGGAAATTCACCCCTGAACAGGTGCAAAATCCTAAAAAAATGGAAGAATGAAAGGCTTGAAGAAGGTGTGTCATCGCCCTAGCAATTCCAGAGAGACACAAATCACTGCAACGTGCTGGGGTTTGGCCCAATGCAGTTGCTCACCACCCACTGACCGATGCCCAGCCTGTCCCCAAGCAGCCGGTACCCCACAGTACTTGTCCAGCATGACGCCATACGGTACGGAATACCCCTTTGGCCAGTTGGGGTCAGCTGTCCTGCTTCTGTCCCCTCCCAGCTCCTCCTGCACACCCAGCCTCCTCACTGGCAGGGCAGCGTGAGAAGCTGAAACGTCCTTGACTCAGTGTAAGCACTGCCCTTCAACAATTCAAACAAGTAGAAGACATTTCTTCTCAGAAAGAGTGGTCAGGCATTGGAACGGGTTGCCCAGGGAGGTGGTGGTGTCACCGTCCCTGGGGGTGTTGAGTGCTGACTGGAGTGCTGCAGTGACTGGCTATATGCTCTTCAGAAGGGCCAGGCAGCAGAGAACGGGTGGTGGTGTGGCTCTCTATATTAGAGAGTGTTTTGATGTTGTGGAACTCGAGACTGGGAATGGCAAGGTTGAGTCCCTATGGGTTAGGATCAGCGGGAAGGCCAACAAGGCAGGCATCCTGGTCGGGGCCTGTTATAGTCCGCCAGACCAGGATGAGGAGACGGATGAGGAGTTCTACAGGCAGCTGGCAGCAGCTGCGAAATCGCCAGCACTTGTTCTCATGGGGGACTTCAACTTCCCAGACATATCCTGGAAATACAATACAGCTCAGAGGAAGCAGTCTAGGAAGTTTCTGGAGAACGTGGAAAATAGTTTCCTGACACAGCTGGTTAGTGAGCCTGTTAGGGGAGGTGCCCCGCTAGACCTTCTGTTCACAAACAGAGAAGGACTGGTGGGAGCTGTCGTGGGCAGAGTGACCACGAAATGGTAGAGTTCTCTATTCTTGGCAAAGTCAGGAGGGGGACCAGTAAAACTGCTGTCTTGTTTACCAAAAGGGTTGTTAGGCATTGGAATGGGCTGCCCAGGGAAGTGGTTGAGTCACCACCCCTGGAGGCCTTTCAAAGACGTTTAGATGTAGAGCTTAGTGATACGGTTTAGTGGAGGACTTGTTAGTGTTAGGTCAGAGGTTGGACTAGGTGATCTTGGAGGTCTCTTCCAACCTCAATGATTCTGTCATTCTGTGTGATTCTGTGTTCAAGGAAAGGTTGGACCTGGTGCGTAGGAACATGGTTTAGTGGGTGACATTGGTAGCAGGGTGATGGTTGGACCAGATGATCTTGGAGGTCTTTTCCAACCTGAATGTTTCTATGATTCTATGTTACACTGATGAGAGGCTAGAGCCTGAGCTGGAAAAGATCATGTGGAACACGGGGAACAAGGTAGGTAGGGCTGCAATTTGCAAGGTCCTGCGTTTTTGCCACCTAACCTTACCCGTAAAAGTGGCCTAAAAAAAAAAAAACAAAAACGGAGAGGGACTCCATCAGGGAGTGTAGCCATGGAACCAGGAATCATGGCTTTGAACAAATGGAGGGGAGATTTCGATTAGATGTGACGTGGGGAAGAAATTCTTCACTCAGAGCGCAAAGCGCACCTGGGAATTAGGGCTGAAGATGCACCTTGCTTCTGTTCTTTTCTGTGAAGAGTAGCATGAAATTACCTAAAACCCAGTGTTAAAAATAAACCCAGGGCACAGGATGGGAGGTGCAGGGCAGTCCCTGTGGCCGAGGGGCAGCCTTTCTCTCTGGCAAGCCAAATGGCCCGGGGGAGCCAGCCCCAGAAAAGGGGCCCTCACCCCCCCCAACCCTCCTCCCTCTTCCACGTGAGGGCGTCGCCCAGGCTGCCCCCAACACAGCCGCCCAAATCTGGCCAATCAGGGGCCGCTCCATCACAGAGGCTTGCTGAGGTCACAATGGCCACCACTGCCCCGCCTTTGCCGCGGGCCCTATAAAAGGGGCCCCCCTGCCGCTGGCCCCCCACTCGCTCAGCGACTAGGTCCTCTGACGGCCAGCATCCGCGGCAGGAGGAAGACCAGAAGCAGCAAGGCGAGAGGCAGCCCTCGTTGGTGTGAGAGGACAGCGATGCAGTCCCAGCAAGCACCAACAAGGACGGCAGATGACGAGAAGAAGAAGCGTCATGGGCGAAGGCAGAGCGCCGGCGGCACAAAAGACACCAGTGCCCAAGGGAGCTCTGGCGCGCAGCCCCCAGACGCTTACAGGCGGTACCATCGGCACCGCAACGACGCGGGGAACAGGCAGGCCCCTCAAGCGCACAGCGACAGGGGGCCTGGGCCTTCTCCTAGTCGAAACGGCGGCGTGAGGCAAAGGCAAGAACATCAGCCAGAGAGCCGCAAGGAGCATAGGCGTGATCATAGCGCGCGACACAGTGTGGGACCCAAGCATGGCCATACACCAGATGGCAGCGACAGACCCACAAATGGAAACGAAGCGCAGAGTGGCACGGGACCTCGTCGTGGAAGAGAACGAGCCCATGGTTCGGCACCCCGGCCTGAAAAGTCTCCTGAACAAAGGCATCGCGTGCGGCCAGGCCCCAGCAAGGACGGGCTCAAACATCGGCAACTCCAAGCCGTGCGCCGTCCTTCCCCCAAACCAGACAGCGACTCGGGGCATGGACCTTCCAACTGTCGCAATGACGGCATGGGGAAAAGGCAGGAACATCGGCCAGACAGCCGCACGGAGCAGAGGCGAGCCTATCAAACAAGCCCGGACACCTATAAGCGGTACCATTGGCACCGCAACGATGCGGGGAACAGGCCATCCCCTCAAACACGCAGTGACAGGGGGCCTGGGCCTTCCCATAGTTGCAACAGTGGTGTGAGGCAAAGGGAGGAACACCAGCCAGAGAGCCGCAGGGAGCACAGGCGTGCCTATCACAGGGAACACAGTGCGGGACCCAGCCAGGGCCGTAAAACAGACGGCAGTGTCAGACCCACGCATGAAAATCAACCCGACAGTGGCGTGGGACCAAGGCGTGGGACCGGACGACCCCCTGGTTCGGCACCCTGGCCGGAAAACATTCCAGATGGAAGGCATCCCGTCTGGGCAGTCCCGGGCAAGGACTGGCTTATCCTTCTGCCCAACACCGTGGAGCCCATGGAGCTGGATCCACCAGAGGACGTGGAGGAAGCAATGGAAGTGGATCCACCTCCACCAGAACAGACCTGGGACTCCCGCAGCATGTCTCTGCTCTCTGCTCTCCAAGCGCACAAACAGCATCGCAGGAGTGCCCGTCCAGCTCCCTACTCGTTGTCACGCAGGCTCCATCCCAAGCACTAGCTTGGAGCCACCGAATGCCACGGACATCCCGCAGGATTACCTGCAAGACATCCCGGCAATAAACCACTCTGTTGCTGATTCTCAGGGCTTGCGTGACTGCTTCTTTCCCTACCCCTAGCCGTGGTGCGAGAGGTGGCATCCCTTGTGCACAGAGCCTCGAGGAAGAGCACAAGAGAGGACCCAGCTCCCTTCGGGCTGCTGCGCGGGGGGGGCAGGAGGAGTCCCCGAGGGCCACCATGCGCCTTTAACATTTGTGAAAATAAAGTGAGGGGTGAAAATAGGAGTGTGTAAGTGATTATGGGTGGCTAATTTCTTATATTAGGAGTGAGTTTCTGTATCTGAGTAATTGGCAACGACAGACGTGGAGAAGGCTGAGGTACTCAGCAACACCTTTGCCTCCACCTGCACTGGTAGGCGGGCTTCCCAAGTCTTTCATTTTCCTGAACCCGTAGATGGAGGCTGGGGGGATCAAAGTCCCACCCACCGTAAGGGAAGAGCAGGTTCGAGACCACCTGGTGAATCTAAAAGGTGCAAGTGTATGGGACCTGATGACATGAATCCCAGGGTCCTGAGGGAACTGGCTGATGGAGTTGCCAAGCCTCTCTCCATCCTAGTTGAAAAGTCCTGGCAGTCAGGCGATGTCCCTGGTGAGTGGAAAAGGGGAAACATCACACCCCTTTTTAGAAAGGAATGAGAAAGTCAGGTTGTTTATAAAGCAGAGGAACTCCTACTCAGACTGGGGAGGGAGAAGAAGACGAGATAGGCTACTCCAAAGTGGCTGGGCCATCAGAGGAACAGGAAGACAAAGTAGAAGATCTCATAAGGGCATCAAGAACTTCCCGAGGCCGATACCAGCGTGAGCCTAACTGGGAATGAGTGGCAAAAGCACCCTATTGTGACTGGCCCGGATGCTCCGTGCATCCTTGGCATAGGCTACCTAAGGAGAGGATATTTCAAGGACCTTTTTTCTTCAGGGAGCCAATATATGCAGGGGACTGCTGGAGATGATTTTTCCCACTTGTTCACTCTCCCTTTCTCCTTCACCTGCCTATTCTCCTCCAGGCTAGTTACGATAGCTCTTCAGGTCTTTCAATATCCTGTGGATGTTCAGACCAGCATGTTCTTATTGTAACATCTCCTGAGTGCGCTTCAGGTGTTGTCCAAGGTTAACCAACTACTTAGGAATGCCATCCAGAGATCTGTTCTGAGGCAGAAGAGTTATGAGTGGCAGGCAGTGTTGGAGGATATGGGCAGGCATCTAGAGCAGTGGACATCTCCAGTGCTTGGGAAATTCACCCCTGAACAGGTGCAAAATCCTAAAAAAATGGAAGAATGAAAGGCTTGAAGAAGGTGTGTCATCGCCCTAGCAATTCCAGAGAGACACAAATCACTGCAACGTGCTGGGGTTTGGCCCAATGCAGTTGCTCACCACCCACTGACCGATGCCCAGCCTGTCCCCAAGCAGCCGGTACCCCACAGTACTTGTCCAGCATGACGCCATACGGTACGGAATACCCCTTTGGCCAGTTGGGGTCAGCTGTCCTGCTTCTGTCCCCTCCCAGCTCCTCCTGCACACCCAGCCTCCTCACTGGCAGGGCAGCGTGAGAAGCTGAAACGTCCTTGACTCAGTGTAAGCACTGCCCTTCAACAATTCAAACAAGTAGAAGACATTTCTTCTCAGAAAGAGTGGTCAGGCATTGGAACGGGTTGCCCAGGGAGGTGGTGGTGTCACCGTCCCTGGGGGTGTTGAGTGCTGACTGGAGTGCTGCAGTGACTGGCTATATGCTCTTCAGAAGGGCCAGGCAGCAGAGAACGGGTGGTGGTGTGGCTCTCTATATTAGAGAGTGTTTTGATGTTGTGGAACTCGAGACTGGGAATGGCAAGGTTGAGTCCCTATGGGTTAGGATCAGCGGGAAGGCCAACAAGGCAGGCATCCTGGTCGGGGCCTGTTATAGTCCGCCAGACCAGGATGAGGAGACGGATGAGGAGTTCTACAGGCAGCTGGCAGCAGCTGCGAAATCGCCAGCACTTGTTCTCATGGGGGACTTCAACTTCCCAGACATATCCTGGAAATACAATACAGCTCAGAGGAAGCAGTCTAGGAAGTTTCTGGAGAACGTGGAAAATTGTTTCCTGACACAGCTGGTTAGTGAGCCTGTTAGGGGAGGTGCCCCGCTAGACCTTCTGTTCACAAACAGAGAAGGACTGGTGGGAGCTGTCGTGGGCAGAGTGACCACGAAATGGTAGAGTTCTCTATTCTTGGCAAAGTCAGGAGGGGGACCAGTAAAACTGCTGTCTTGTTTACCAAAAGGGTTGTTAGGCACTGGAATGGGCTGCCCAGGGAAGTGGTTGAGTCACCACCCCTGGAGGCCTTTCAAAGACGTTTAGATGTAGAGCTTAGTGATACGGTTTAGTGGAGGACTTGTTAGTGTTAGGTCAGAGGTTGGACTAGGTGATCTTGGAGGTCTCTTCCAACCTCAATGATTCTGTCATTCTGTGTGATTCTGTGTTCAAGGAAAGGTTGGACCTGGTGCGTAGGAACATGGTTTAGTGGGTGACATTGGTAGCAGGGTGATGGTTGGACCAGATGATCTTGGAGGTCTTTTCCAACCTGAATGTTTCTATGATTCTGTGTTACACTGATGAGAGGCTAGAGCCTGAGCTGGAAAAGATCATGTGGAACACGGGGAACAAGGTAGGTAGGGCTGCAATTTGCAAGGTCCTGCGTTTTTGCCACCTAACCTTACCCGTAAAAGTGGCCTAAAAAAAAAAAAAACAAAAACGGAGAGGGACTCCATCAGGGAGTGTAGCCATGGAACCAGGAATCATGGCTTTGAACAAATGGAGGGGAGATTTCGATTAGATGTGACGTGGGGAAGAAATTCTTCACTCAGAGCGCAAAGCGCACCTGGGAATTAGGGCTGAAGATGCACCTTGCTTCTGTTCTTTTCTGTGAAGAGTAGCATGAAATTACCTAAAACCCAGTGTTAAAAATAAACCCAGGGCACAGGATGGGAGGTGCAGGGCAGTCCCTGTGGCCGAGGGGCAGCCTTTCTCTCTGGCAAGCCAAATGGCCCGGGGGAGCCAGCCCCAGAAAAGGGGCCCTCACCCCCCCCAACCCTCCTCCCTCTTCCACGTGAGGGCGTCGCCCAGGCTGCCCCCAACACGGCCGCCCAAATCTGGCCAATCAGGGGCCGCTCCATCACAGAGGCTTGCTGAGGTCACAATGGCCACCACTGCCCCGCCTTTGCCGCGGGCCCTATAAAAGGGGCCCCCCTGCCGCTGGCCCCCCACTCGCTCAGCGACTAGGTCCTCTGACGGCCAGCATCCGCGGCAGGAGGAAGACCAGAAGCAGCAAGGCGAGAGGCAGCCCTCGTTGGTGTGAGAGGACAGCGATGCAGTCCCAGCAAGCACCAACAAGGACGGCAGATGACGAGAAGAAGAAGCGTCATGGGCGAAGGCAGAGCGCCGGCGGCACAAAAGACACCAGTGCCCAAGGGAGCTCTGGCGCGCAGCCCCCAGACGCTTACAGGCGGTACCATCGGCACCGCAACGACGCGGGGAACAGGCAGGCCCCTCAAGCGCACAGCGACAGGGGGCCTGGGCCTTCTCCTAGTCGAAACGGCGGCGTGAGGCAAAGGCAAGAACATCAGCCAGAGAGCCGCAAGGAGCATAGGCGTGATCATAGCGCGCGACACAGTGTGGGACCCAAGCATGGCCATACACCAGATGGCAGCGACAGACCCACAAATGGAAACGAAGCGCAGAGTGGCACGGGACCTCGTCGTGGAAGAGAACGAGCCCGTGGTTCGGCACCCCGGCCTGAAAAGTCTCCTGAACAAAGGCATCGCGTGCGGCCAGGCCCCAGCAAGGACGGGCTCAAACCTCAGCAACTCCAAGCCGAGCGCCATCCTTCCCCCAAAGCAGACAGCGACTCGGGCCATGGGCCTTACAATTCACGCAACGGTCGCGTGGGGCGAAGGCAGGAACATCGGCCAGACAGCCGCATGGAGCAGAGGCGTGCCCGTAGTCCACAACACAGCGTGGGACGCAGACACGGCCAGAAACAAGATGACAGCGTCGGACCCACGAACGGAAATCCACCGCAGAGTGGCACGGGACCTACGCGTGGGAGTGAACGACCCCGTGGTTCGGCACCCCGGCCGGAAAGATCTCCTGATCGAAGGCATCGCGTGCGGCCAGTCCCCAGCAAGGACGGGCTCAAACATCGGCAACTCCAAGCCGTGCGCCGTCCTTCCCCCAAACCAGACAGCGACTCGGGGCATGGACCTTCCAACTGTCGCAATGACGGCATGGGGAAAAGGCAGGAACGTCGGCCAGACAGCCGCACAGAGCAGAGGCGAGCCTATCAAACAAGCCCGGACACCTATAAGCGGTACCATTGGCACCGCAACGATGCGGGGAACAGGCCATCCCCTCAAACACGCAGTGACAGGGGGCCTGGGCCTTCCCATAGTTGCAACAGTGGTGTGAGGCAAAGGGAGGAACACCAGCCAGAGAGCCGCAGGGAGCACAGGCGTGCCTATCACAGGGAACACAGTGCGGGACCCAGCCAGGGCCGTAAAACAGACGGCAGTGTCAGACCCACGCATGAAAATCAACCCGACAGTGGCGTGGGACCAAGGCGTGGGACCGGACGACCCCCTGGTTCGGCACCCTGGCCGGAAAACATTCCAGATGGAAGGCATCCCGTCTGGGCAGTCCCGGGCAAGGACTGGCTTATCCTTCTGCCCAACACCGTGGAGCCCATGGAGCTGGATCCACCAGAGGACGTGGAGGAAGCAATGGAAGTGGATCCACCTCCACCAGAACAGACCTGGGACTCCCGCAGCATGTCTCTGCTCTCTGCTCTCCAAGCGCACAAACAGCATCGCAGGAGTGCCCGTCCAGCTCCCTACTCGTTGTCACGCAGGCTCCATCCCAAGCACTAGCTTGGAGCCACCGAATGCCACGGACATCCCGCAGGATTACCTGCAAGACATCCCGGCAATAAACCACTCTGTTGCTGATTCTCAGGGCTTGCGTGACTGCTTCTTTCCCTACCCCTAGCCGTGGTGCGAGAGGTGGCATCCCTTGTGCACAGAGCCTCGAGGAAGAGCACAAGAGAGGACCCAGCTCCCTTCGGGCTGCTGCGCGGGGGGGGCAGGAGGAGTCCCCGAGGGCCACCATGCGCCTTTAACATTTGTGAAAATAAAGTGAGGGGTGAAAATAGGAGTGTGTAAGTGATTATGGGTGGCTAATTTCTTATATTAGGAGTGAGTTTCTGTATCTGAGTAATTGGCAACGACAGACGTGGAGAAGGCTGAGGTACTCAGCAACATCTTTGCCTCCACCTGCACTGGTAGGCGGGCTTCCCAAGTCTTTCATTTTCCTGAACCCGTAGATGGAGGCTGGGGGGATCAAAGTCCCACCCACCGTAAGGGAAGAGCAGGTTCGAGACCACCTGGTGAATCTAAAAGGTGCAAGTGTATGGGACCTGATGACATGAATCCCAGGGTCCTGAGGGAACTGGCTGATGGAGTTGCCAAGCCTCTCTCCATCCTAGTTGAAAAGTCCTGGCAGTCAGGCGATGTCCCTGGTGAGTGGAAAAGGGGAAACATCACACCCCTTTTTAGAAAGGAATGAGAAAGTCAGGTTGTTTATAAAGCAGAGGAACTCCTACTCAGACTGGGGAGGGAGAAGAAGACGAGATAGGCTACTCCAAAGTGGCTGGGCCATCAGAGGAACAGGAAGACAAAGTAGAAGATCTCATAAGGGCATCAAGAACTTCCCGAGGCCGATACCAGCGTGAGCCTAACTGGGAATGAGTGGCAAAAGCACCCTATTGTGACTGGCCCGGATGCTCCGTGCATCCTTGGCATAGGCTACCTAAGGAGAGGATATTTCAAGGACCTTTTTTCTTCAGGGAGCCAATATATGCAGGGGACTGCTGGAGATGATTTTTCCCACTTGTTCACTCTCCCTTTCTCCTTCACCTGCCTATTCTCCTCCAGGCTAGTTACGATAGCTCTTCAGGTCTTTCAATATCCTGTGGATGTTCAGACCAGCATGTTCTTATTGTAACATCTCCTGAGTGCGCTTCAGGTGTTGTCCAAGGTTAACCAACTACTTAGGAATGCCATCCAGAGATCTGTTCTGAGGCAGAAGAGTTATGAGTGGCAGGCAGTGTTGGAGGATATGGGCAGGCATCTAGAGCAGTGGACATCTCCAGTGCTTGGGAAATTCACCCCTGAACAGGTGCAAAATCCTAAAAAAATGGAAGAATGAAAGGCTTGAAGAAGGTGTGTCATCGCCCTAGCAATTCCAGAGAGA
This sequence comes from Anser brachyrhynchus, assembly GCF_964034855.1. Lineage (NCBI taxonomy): Eukaryota > Metazoa > Chordata > Aves > Anseriformes > Anatidae > Anser > Anser brachyrhynchus. The sequence continues at coordinate 57,021 of NW_027664106.1, forward strand.
CACAAATCACTGCAACGTGCTGGGGTTTGGCCCAATGCAGTTGCTCACCACCCACTGACCGATGCCCAGCCTGTCCCCAAGCAGCCGGTACCCCACAGTACTTGTCCAGCATGACGCCATACGGTACGGAATACCCCTTTGGCCAGTTGGGGTCAGCTGTCCTGCTTCTGTCCCCTCCCAGCTCCTCCTGCACACCCAGCCTCCTCACTGGCAGGGCAGCGTGAGAAGCTGAAACGTCCTTGACTCAGTGTAAGCACTGCCCTTCAACAATTCAAACAAGTAGAAGACATTTCTTCTCAGAAAGAGTGGTCAGGCATTGGAACGGGTTGCCCAGGGAGGTGGTGGTGTCACCGTCCCTGGGGGTGTTGAGTGCTGACTGGAGTGCTGCAGTGACTGGCTATATGCTCTTCAGAAGGGCCAGGCAGCAGAGAACGGGTGGTGGTGTGGCTCTCTATATTAGAGAGTGTTTTGATGTTGTGGAACTCGAGACTGGGAATGGCAAGGTTGAGTCCCTATGGGTTAGGATCAGCGGGAAGGCCAACAAGGCAGGCATCCTGGTCGGGGCCTGTTATAGTCCGCCAGACCAGGATGAGGAGACGGATGAGGAGTTCTACAGGCAGCTGGCAGCAGCTGCGAAATCGCCAGCACTTGTTCTCATGGGGGACTTCAACTTCCCAGACATATCCTGGAAATACAATACAGCTCAGAGGAAGCAGTCTAGGAAGTTTCTGGAGAACGTGGAAAATAGTTTCCTGACACAGCTGGTTAGTGAGCCTGTTAGGGGAGGTGCCCCGCTAGACCTTCTGTTCACAAACAGAGAAGGACTGGTGGGAGCTGTCGTGGGCAGAGTGACCACGAAATGGTAGAGTTCTCTATTCTTGGCAAAGTCAGGAGGGGGACCAGTAAAACTGCTGTCTTGTTTACCAAAAGGGTTGTTAGGCATTGGAATGGGCTGCCCAGGGAAGTGGTTGAGTCACCACCCCTGGAGGCCTTTCAAAGACGTTTAGATGTAGAGCTTAGTGATACGGTTTAGTGGAGGACTTGTTAGTGTTAGGTCAGAGGTTGGACTAGGTGATCTTGGAGGTCTCTTCCAACCTCAATGATTCTGTCATTCTGTGTGATTCTGTGTTCAAGGAAAGGTTGGACCTGGTGCGTAGGAACATGGTTTAGTGGGTGACATTGGTAGCAGGGTGATGGTTGGACCAGATGATCTTGGAGGTCTTTTCCAACCTGAATGTTTCTATGATTCTATGTTACACTGATGAGAGGCTAGAGCCTGAGCTGGAAAAGATCATGTGGAACACGGGGAACAAGGTAGGTAGGGCTGCAATTTGCAAGGTCCTGCGTTTTTGCCACCTAACCTTACCCGTAAAAGTGGCCTAAAAAAAAAAAAAACAAAAACGGAGAGGGACTCCATCAGGGAGTGTAGCCATGGAACCAGGAATCATGGCTTTGAACAAATGGAGGGGAGATTTCGATTAGATGTGACGTGGGGAAGAAATTCTTCACTCAGAGCGCAAAGCGCACCTGGGAATTAGGGCTGAAGATGCACCTTGCTTCTGTTCTTTTCTGTGAAGAGTAGCATGAAATTACCTAAAACCCAGTGTTAAAAATAAACCCAGGGCACAGGATGGGAGGTGCAGGGCAGTCCCTGTGGCCGAGGGGCAGCCTTTCTCTCTGGCAAGCCAAATGGCCCGGGGGAGCCAGCCCCAGAAAAGGGGCCCTCACCCCCCCCAACCCTCCTCCCTCTTCCACGTGAGGGCGTCGCCCAGGCTGCCCCCAACACGGCCGCCCAAATCTGGCCAATCAGGGGCCGCTCCATCACAGAGGCTTGCTGAGGTCACAATGGCCACCACTGCCCCGCCTTTGCCGCGGGCCCTATAAAAGGGGCCCCCCTGCCGCTGGCCCCCCACTCGCTCAGCGACTAGGTCCTCTGACGGCCAGCATCCGCGGCAGGAGGAAGACCAGAAGCAGCAAGGCGAGAGGCAGCCCTCGTTGGTGTGAGAGGACAGCGATGCAGTCCCAGCAAGCACCAACAAGGACGGCAGATGACGAGAAGAAGAAGCGTCATGGGCGAAGGCAGAGCGCCGGCGGCACAAAAGACACCAGTGCCCAAGGGAGCTCTGGCGCGCAGCCCCCAGACGCTTACAGGCGGTACCATCGGCACCGCAACGACGCGGGGAACAGGCAGGCCCCTCAAGCGCACAGCGACAGGGGGCCTGGGCCTTCTCCTAGTCGAAACGGCGGCGTGAGGCAAAGGCAAGAACATCAGCCAGAGAGCCGCAAGGAGCATAGGCGTGATCATAGCGCGCGACACAGTGTGGGACCCAAGCATGGCCATACACCAGATGGCAGCGACAGACCCACAAATGGAAACGAAGCGCAGAGTGGCACGGGACCTCGTCGTGGAAGAGAACGAGCCCGTGGTTCGGCACCCCGGCCTGAAAAGTCTCCTGAACAAAGGCATCGCGTGCGGCCAGGCCCCAGCAAGGACGGGCTCAAACCTCAGCAACTCCAAGCCGAGCGCCATCCTTCCCCCAAAGCAGACAGCGACTCGGGCCATGGGCCTTACAATTCACGCAACGGTCGCGTGGGGCGAAGGCAGGAACATCGGCCAGACAGCCGCATGGAGCAGAGGCGTGCCCGTAGTCCACAACACAGCGTGGGACGCAGACACGGCCAGAAACAAGATGACAGCGTCGGACCCACGAACGGAAATCCACCGCAGAGTGGCACGGGACCTACGCGTGGGAGTGAACGACCCCGTGGTTCGGCACCCCGGCCGGAAAGATCTCCTGATCGAAGGCATCGCGTGCGGCCAGTCCCCAGCAAGGACGGGCTCAAACATCGGCAACTCCAAGCCGTGCGCCGTCCTTCCCCCAAACCAGACAGCGACTCGGGGCATGGACCTTCCAACTGTCGCAATGACGGCATGGGGAAAAGGCAGGAACGTCGGCCAGACAGCCGCACAGAGCAGAGGCGAGCCTATCAAACAAGCCCGGACACCTATAAGCGGTACCATTGGCACCGCAACGATGCGGGGAACAGGCCATCCCCTCAAACACGCAGTGACAGGGGGCCTGGGCCTTCCCATAGTTGCAACAGTGGTGTGAGGCAAAGGGAGGAACACCAGCCAGAGAGCCGCAGGGAGCACAGGCGTGCCTATCACAGGGAACACAGTGCGGGACCCAGCCAGGGCCGTAAAACAGACGGCAGTGTCAGACCCACGCATGAAAATCAACCCGACAGTGGCGTGGGACCAAGGCGTGGGACCGGACGACCCCCTGGTTCGGCACCCTGGCCGGAAAACATTCCAGATGGAAGGCATCCCGTCTGGGCAGTCCCGGGCAAGGACTGGCTTATCCTTCTGCCCAACACCGTGGAGCCCATGGAGCTGGATCCACCAGAGGACGTGGAGGAAGCAATGGAAGTGGATCCACCTCCACCAGAACAGACCTGGGACTCCCGCAGCATGTCTCTGCTCTCTGCTCTCCAAGCGCACAAACAGCATCGCAGGAGTGCCCGTCCAGCTCCCTACTCGTTGTCACGCAGGCTCCATCCCAAGCACTAGCTTGGAGCCACCGAATGCCACGGACATCCCGCAGGATTACCTGCAAGACATCCCGGCAATAAACCACTCTGTTGCTGATTCTCAGGGCTTGCGTGACTGCTTCTTTCCCTACCCCTAGCCGTGGTGCGAGAGGTGGCATCCCTTGTGCACAGAGCCTCGAGGAAGAGCACAAGAGAGGACCCAGCTCCCTTCGGGCTGCTGCGCGGGGGGGGCAGGAGGAGTCCCCGAGGGCCACCATGCGCCTTTAACATTTGTGAAAATAAAGTGAGGGGTGAAAATAGGAGTGTGTAAGTGATTATGGGTGGCTAATTTCTTATATTAGGAGTGAGTTTCTGTATCTGAGTAATTGGCAACGACAGACGTGGAGAAGGCTGAGGTACTCAGCAACATCTTTGCCTCCACCTGCACTGGTAGGCGGGCTTCCCAAGTCTTTCATTTTCCTGAACCCGTAGATGGAGGCTGGGGGGATCAAAGTCCCACCCACCGTAAGGGAAGAGCAGGTTCGAGACCACCTGGTGAATCTAAAAGGTGCAAGTGTATGGGACCTGATGACATGAATCCCAGGGTCCTGAGGGAACTGGCTGATGGAGTTGCCAAGCCTCTCTCCATCCTAGTTGAAAAGTCCTGGCAGTCAGGCGATGTCCCTGGTGAGTGGAAAAGGGGAAACATCACACCCCTTTTTAGAAAGGAATGAGAAAGTCAGGTTGTTTATAAAGCAGAGGAACTCCTACTCAGACTGGGGAGGGAGAAGAAGACGAGATAGGCTACTCCAAAGTGGCTGGGCCATCAGAGGAACAGGAAGACAAAGTAGAAGATCTCATAAGGGCATCAAGAACTTCCCGAGGCCGATACCAGCGTGAGCCTAACTGGGAATGAGTGGCAAAAGCACCCTATTGTGACTGGCCCGGATGCTCCGTGCATCCTTGGCATAGGCTACCTAAGGAGAGGATATTTCAAGGACCTTTTTTCTTCAGGGAGCCAATATATGCAGGGGACTGCTGGAGATGATTTTTCCCACTTGTTCACTCTCCCTTTCTCCTTCACCTGCCTATTCTCCTCCAGGCTAGTTACGATAGCTCTTCAGGTCTTTCAATATCCTGTGGATGTTCAGACCAGCATGTTCTTATTGTAACATCTCCTGAGTGCGCTTCAGGTGTTGTCCAAGGTTAACCAACTACTTAGGAATGCCATCCAGAGATCTGTTCTGAGGCAGAAGAGTTATGAGTGGCAGGCAGTGTTGGAGGATATGGGCAGGCATCTAGAGCAGTGGACATCTCCAGTGCTTGGGAAATTCACCCCTGAACAGGTGCAAAATCCTAAAAAAATGGAAGAATGAAAGGCTTGAAGAAGGTGTGTCATCGCCCTAGCAATTCCAGAGAGACACAAATCACTGCAACGTGCTGGGGTTTGGCCCAATGCAGTTGCTCACCACCCACTGACCGATGCCCAGCCTGTCCCCAAGCAGCCGGTACCCCACAGTACTTGTCCAGCATGACGCCATACGGTACGGAATACCCCTTTGGCCAGTTGGGGTCAGCTGTCCTGCTTCTGTCCCCTCCCAGCTCCTCCTGCACACCCAGCCTCCTCACTGGCAGGGCAGCGTGAGAAGCTGAAACGTCCTTGACTCAGTGTAAGCACTGCCCTTCAACAATTCAAACAAGTAGAAGACATTTCTTCTCAGAAAGAGTGGTCAGGCATTGGAACGGGTTGCCCAGGGAGGTGGTGGTGTCACCGTCCCTGGGGGTGTTGAGTGCTGACTGGAGTGCTGCAGTGACTGGCTATATGCTCTTCAGAAGGGCCAGGCAGCAGAGAACGGGTGGTGGTGTGGCTCTCTATATTAGAGAGTGTTTTGATGTTGTGGAACTCGAGACTGGGAATGGCAAGGTTGAGTCCCTATGGGTTAGGATCAGCGGGAAGGCCAACAAGGCAGGCATCCTGGTCGGGGCCTGTTATAGTCCGCCAGACCAGGATGAGGAGACGGATGAGGAGTTCTACAGGCAGCTGGCAGCAGCTGCGAAATCGCCAGCACTTGTTCTCATGGGGGACTTCAACTTCCCAGACATATCCTGGAAATACAATACAGCTCAGAGGAAGCAGTCTAGGAAGTTTCTGGAGAATGTGGAAAATAGTTTCCTGACACAGCTGGTTAGTGAGCCTGTTAGGGGAGGTGCCCCGCTAGACCTTCTGTTCACAAACAGAGAAGGACTGGTGGGAGCTGTCGTGGGCAGAGTGACCACGAAATGGTAGAGTTCTCTATTCTTGGCAAAGTCAGGAGGGGGACCAGTAAAACTGCTGTCTTGTTTACCAAAAGGGTTGTTAGGCACTGGAATGGGCTGCCCAGGGAAGTGGTTGAGTCACCACCCCTGGAGGCCTTTCAAAGACGTTTAGATGTAGAGCTTAGTGATACGGTTTAGTGGAGGACTTGTTAGTGTTAGGTCAGAGGTTGGACTAGGTGATCTTGGAGGTCTCTTCCAACCTCAATGATTCTGTCATTCTGTGTGATTCTGTGTTCAAGGAAAGGTTGGACCTGGTGCGTAGGAACATGGTTTAGTGGGTGACATTGGTAGCAGGGTGATGGTTGGACCAGATGATCTTGGAGGTCTTTTCCAACCTGAATGTTTCTATGATTCTGTGTTACACTGATGAGAGGCTAGAGCCTGAGCTGGAAAAGATCATGTGGAACACGGGGAACAAGGTAGGTAGGGCTGCAATTTGCAAGGTCCTGCGTTTTTGCCACCTAACCTTACCCGTAAAAGTGGCCTAAAAAAAAAAAAAACAAAAACGGAGAGGGACTCCATCAGGGAGTGTAGCCATGGAACCAGGAATCATGGCTTTGAACAAATGGAGGGGAGATTTCGATTAGATGTGACGTGGGGAAGAAATTCTTCACTCAGAGCGCAAAGCGCACCTGGGAATTAGGGCTGAAGATGCACCTTGCTTCTGTTCTTTTCTGTGAAGAGTAGCATGAAATTACCTAAAACCCAGTGTTAAAAATAAACCCAGGGCACAGGATGGGAGGTGCAGGGCAGTCCCTGTGGCCGAGGGGCAGCCTTTCTCTCTGGCAAGCCAAATGGCCCGGGGGAGCCAGCCCCAGAAAAGGGGCCCTCACCCCCCCCAACCCTCCTCCCTCTTCCACGTGAGGGCGTCGCCCAGGCTGCCCCCAACACAGCCGCCCAAATCTGGCCAATCAGGGGCCGCTCCATCACAGAGGCTTGCTGAGGTCACAATGGCCACCACTGCCCCGCCTTTGCCGCGGGCCCTATAAAAGGGGCCCCCCTGCCGCTGGCCCCCCACTCGCTCAGCGACTAGGTCCTCTGACGGCCAGCATCCGCGGCAGGAGGAAGACCAGAAGCAGCAAGGCGAGAGGCAGCCCTCGTTGGTGTGAGAGGACAGCGATGCAGTCCCAGCAAGCACCAACAAGGACGGCAGATGACGAGAAGAAGAAGCGTCATGGGCGAAGGCAGAGCGCCGGCGGCACAAAAGACACCAGTGCCCAAGGGAGCTCTGGCGCGCAGCCCCCAGACGCTTACAGGCGGTACCATCGGCACCGCAACGACGCGGGGAACAGGCAGGCCCCTCAAGCGCACAGCGACAGGGGGCCTGGGCCTTCTCCTAGTCGAAACGGCGGCGTGAGGCAAAGGCAAGAACATCAGCCAGAGAGCCGCAAGGAGCATAGGCGTGATCATAGCGCGCGACACAGTGTGGGACCCAAGCATGGCCATACACCAGATGGCAGCGACAGACCCACAAATGGAAACGAAGCGCAGAGTGGCACGGGACCTCGTCGTGGAAGAGAACGAGCCCGTGGTTCGGCACCCCGGCCTGAAAAGTCTCCTGAACAAAGGCATCGCGTGCGGCCAGGCCCCAGCAAGGACGGGCTCAAACCTCAGCAACTCCAAGCCGAGCGCCATCCTTCCCCCAAAGCAGACAGCGACTCGGGCCATGGGCCTTACAATTCACGCAACGGTCGCGTGGGGCGAAGGCAGGAACATCGGCCAGACAGCCGCATGGAGCAGAGGCGTGCCCGTAGTCCACAACACAGCGTGGGACGCAGACACGGCCAGAAACAAGATGACAGCGTCGGACCCACGAACGGAAATCCACCGCAGAGTGGCACGGGACCTACGCGTGGGAGTGAACGACCCCGTGGTTCGGCACCCCGGCCGGAAAGATCTCCTGATCGAAGGCATCGCGTGCGGCCAGTCCCCAGCAAGGACGGGCTCAAACATCGGCAACTCCAAGCCGTGCGCCGTCCTTCCCCCAAACCAGACAGCGACTCGGGGCATGGACCTTCCAACTGTCGCAATGACGGCATGGGGAAAAGGCAGGAACGTCGGCCAGACAGCCGCACAGAGCAGAGGCGAGCCTATCAAACAAGCCCGGACACCTATAAGCGGTACCATTGGCACCGCAACGATGCGGGGAACAGGCCATCCCCTCAAACACGCAGTGACAGGGGGCCTGGGCCTTCCCATAGTTGCAACAGTGGTGTGAGGCAAAGGGAGGAACACCAGCCAGAGAGCCGCAGGGAGCACAGGCGTGCCTATCACAGGGAACACAGTGCGGGACCCAGCCAGGGCCGTAAAACAGACGGCAGTGTCAGACCCACGCATGAAAATCAACCCGACAGTGGCGTGGGACCAAGGCGTGGGACCGGACGACCCCCTGGTTCGGCACCCTGGCCGGAAAACATTCCAGATGGAAGGCATCCCGTCTGGGCAGTCCCGGGCAAGGACTGGCTTATCCTTCTGCCCAACACCGTGGAGCCCATGGAGCTGGATCCACCAGAGGACGTGGAGGAAGCAATGGAAGTGGATCCACCTCCACCAGAACAGACCTGGGACTCCCGCAGCATGTCTCTGCTCTCTGCTCTCCAAGCGCACAAACAGCATCGCAGGAGTGCCCGTCCAGCTCCCTACTCGTTGTCACGCAGGCTCCATCCCAAGCACTAGCTTGGAGCCACCGAATGCCACGGACATCCCGCAGGATTACCTGCAAGACATCCCGGCAATAAACCACTCTGTTGCTGATTCTCAGGGCTTGCGTGACTGCTTCTTTCCCTACCCCTAGCCGTGGTGCGAGAGGTGGCATCCCTTGTGCACAGAGCCTCGAGGAAGAGCACAAGAGAGGACCCAGCTCCCTTCGGGCTGCTGCGCGGGGGGGGCAGGAGGAGTCCCCGAGGGCCACCATGCGCCTTTAACATTTGTGAAAATAAAGTGAGGGGTGAAAATAGGAGTGTGTAAGTGATTATGGGTGGCTAATTTCTTATATTAGGAGTGAGTTTCTGTATCTGAGTAATTGGCAACGACAGACGTGGAGAAGGCTGAGGTACTCAGCAACATCTTTGCCTCCACCTGCACTGGTAGGCGGGCTTCCCAAGTCTTTCATTTTCCTGAACCCGTAGATGGAGGCTGGGGGGATCAAAGTCCCACCCACCGTAAGGGAAGAGCAGGTTCGAGACCACCTGGTGAATCTAAAAGGTGCAAGTGTATGGGACCTGATGACATGAATCCCAGGGTCCTGAGGGAACTGGCTGATGGAGTTGCCAAGCCTCTCTCCATCCTAGTTGAAAAGTCCTGGCAGTCAGGCGATGTCCCTGGTGAGTGGAAAAGGGGAAACATCACACCCCTTTTTAGAAAGGAATGAGAAAGTCAGGTTGTTTATAAAGCAGAGGAACTCCTACTCAGACTGGGGAGGGAGAAGAAGACGAGATAGGCTACTCCAAAGTGGCTGGGCCATCAGAGGAACAGGAAGACAAAGTAGAAGATCTCATAAGGGCATCAAGAACTTCCCGAGGCCGATACCAGCGTGAGCCTAACTGGGAATGAGTGGCAAAAGCACCCTATTGTGACTGGCCCGGATGCTCCGTGCATCCTTGGCATAGGCTACCTAAGGAGAGGATATTTCAAGGACCTTTTTTCTTCAGGGAGCCAATATATGCAGGGGACTGCTGGAGATGATTTTTCCCACTTGTTCACTCTCCCTTTCTCCTTCACCTGCCTATTCTCCTCCAGGCTAGTTACGATAGCTCTTCAGGTCTTTCAATATCCTGTGGATGTTCAGACCAGCATGTTCTTATTGTAACATCTCCTGAGTGCGCTTCAGGTGTTGTCCAAGGTTAACCAACTACTTAGGAATGCCATCCAGAGATCTGTTCTGAGGCAGAAGAGTTATGAGTGGCAGGCAGTGTTGGAGGATATGGGCAGGCATCTAGAGCAGTGGACATCTCCAGTGCTTGGGAAATTCACCCCTGAACAGGTGCAAAATCCTAAAAAAATGGAAGAATGAAAGGCTTGAAGAAGGTGTGTCATCGCCCTAGCAATTCCAGAGAGACACAAATCACTGCAACGTGCTGGGGTTTGGCCCAATGCAGTTGCTCACCACCCACTGACCGATGCCCAGCCTGTCCCCAAGCAGCCGGTACCCCACAGTACTTGTCCAGCATGACGCCATACGGTACGGAATACCCCTTTGGCCAGTTGGGGTCAGCTGTCCTGCTTCTGTCCCCTCCCAGCTCCTCCTGCACACCCAGCCTCCTCACTGGCAGGGCAGCGTGAGAAGCTGAAACGTCCTTGACTCAGTGTAAGCACTGCCCTTCAACAATTCAAACAAGTAGAAGACATTTCTTCTCAGAAAGAGTGGTCAGGCATTGGAACGGGTTGCCCAGGGAGGTGGTGGTGTCACCGTCCCTGGGGGTGTTGAGTGCTGACTGGAGTGCTGCAGTGACTGGCTATATGCTCTTCAGAAGGGCCAGGCAGCAGAGAACGGGTGGTGGTGTGGCTCTCTATATTAGAGAGTGTTTTGATGTTGTGGAACTCGAGACTGGGAATGGCAAGGTTGAGTCCCTATGGGTTAGGATCAGCGGGAAGGCCAACAAGGCAGGCATCCTGGTCGGGGCCTGTTATAGTCCGCCAGACCAGGATGAGGAGACGGATGAGGAGTTCTACAGGCAGCTGGCAGCAGCTGCGAAATCGCCAGCACTTGTTCTCATGGGGGACTTCAACTTCCCAGACATATCCTGGAAATACAATACAGCTCAGAGGAAGCAGTCTAGGAAGTTTCTGGAGAACGTGGAAAATAGTTTCCTGACACAGCTGGTTAGTGAGCCTGTTAGGGGAGGTGCCCCGCTAGACCTTCTGTTCACAAACAGAGAAGGACTGGTGGGAGCTGTCGTGGGCAGAGTGACCACGAAATGGTAGAGTTCTCTATTCTTGGCAAAGTCAGGAGGGGGACCAGTAAAACTGCTGTCTTGTTTACCAAAAGGGTTGTTAGGCATTGGAATGGGCTGCCCAGGGAAGTGGTTGAGTCACCACCCCTGGAGGCCTTTCAAAGACGTTTAGATGTAGAGCTTAGTGATACGGTTTAGTGGAGGACTTGTTAGTGTTAGGTCAGAGGTTGGACTAGGTGATCTTGGAGGTCTCTTCCAACCTCAATGATTCTGTCATTCTGTGTGATTCTGTGTTCAAGGAAAGGTTGGACCTGGTGCGTAGGAACATGGTTTAGTGGGTGACATTGGTAGCAGGGTGATGGTTGGACCAGATGATCTTGGAGGTCTTTTCCAACCTGAATGTTTCTATGATTCTATGTTACACTGATGAGAGGCTAGAGCCTGAGCTGGAAAAGATCATGTGGAACACGGGGAACAAGGTAGGTAGGGCTGCAATTTGCAAGGTCCTGCGTTTTTGCCACCTAACCTTACCCGTAAAAGTGGCCTAAAAAAAAAAAAACAAAAACGGAGAGGGACTCCATCAGGGAGTGTAGCCATGGAACCAGGAATCATGGCTTTGAACAAATGGAGGGGAGATTTCGATTAGATGTGACGTGGGGAAGAAATTCTTCACTCAGAGCGCAAAGCGCACCTGGGAATTAGGGCTGAAGATGCACCTTGCTTCTGTTCTTTTCTGTGAAGAGTAGCATGAAATTACCTAAAACCCAGTGTTAAAAATAAACCCAGGGCACAGGATGGGAGGTGCAGGGCAGTCCCTGTGGCCGAGGGGCAGCCTTTCTCTCTGGCAAGCCAAATGGCCCGGGGGAGCCAGCCCCAGAAAAGGGGCCCTCACCCCCCCCAACCCTCCTCCCTCTTCCACGTGAGGGCGTCGCCCAGGCTGCCCCCAACACAGCCGCCCAAATCTGGCCAATCAGGGGCCGCTCCATCACAGAGGCTTGCTGAGGTCACAATGGCCACCACTGCCCCGCCTTTGCCGCGGGCCCTATAAAAGGGGCCCCCCTGCCGCTGGCCCCCCACTCGCTCAGCGACTAGGTCCTCTGACGGCCAGCATCCGCGGCAGGAGGAAGACCAGAAGCAGCAAGGCGAGAGGCAGCCCTCGTTGGTGTGAGAGGACAGCGATGCAGTCCCAGCAAGCACCAACAAGGACGGCAGATGACGAGAAGAAGAAGCGTCATGGGCGAAGGCAGAGCGCCGGCGGCACAAAAGACACCAGTGCCCAAGGGAGCTCTGGCGCGCAGCCCCCAGACGCTTACAGGCGGTACCATCGGCACCGCAACGACGCGGGGAACAGGCAGGCCCCTCAAGCGCACAGCGACAGGGGGCCTGGGCCTTCTCCTAGTCGAAACGGCGGCGTGAGGCAAAGGCAAGAACATCAGCCAGAGAGCCGCAAGGAGCATAGGCGTGATCATAGCGCGCGACACAGTGTGGGACCCAAGCATGGCCATACACCAGATGGCAGCGACAGACCCACAAATGGAAACGAAGCGCAGAGTGGCACGGGACCTCGTCGTGGAAGAGAACGAGCCCGTGGTTCGGCACCCCGGCCTGAAAAGTCTCCTGAACAAAGGCATCGCGTGCGGCCAGGCCCCAGCAAGGACGGGCTCAAACATCGGCAACTCCAAGCCGTGCGCCGTCCTTCCCCCAAACCAGACAGCGACTCGGGGCATGGACCTTCCAACTGTCGCAATGACGGCATGGGGAAAAGGCAGGAACATCGGCCAGACAGCCGCACGGAGCAGAGGCGAGCCTATCAAACAAGCCCGGACACCTATAAGCGGTACCATTGGCACCGCAACGATGCGGGGAACAGGCCATCCCCTCAAACACGCAGTGACAGGGGGCCTGGGCCTTCCCATAGTTGCAACAGTGGTGTGAGGCAAAGGGAGGAACACCAGCCAGAGAGCCGCAGGGAGCACAGGCGTGCCTATCACAGGGAACACAGTGCGGGACCCAGCCAGGGCCGTAAAACAGACGGCAGTGTCAGACCCACGCATGAAAATCAACCCGACAGTGGCGTGGGACCAAGGCGTGGGACCGGACGACCCCCTGGTTCGGCACCCTGGCCGGAAAACATTCCAGATGGAAGGCATCCCGTCTGGGCAGTCCCGGGCAAGGACTGGCTTATCCTTCTGCCCAACACCGTGGAGCCCATGGAGCTGGATCCACCAGAGGACGTGGAGGAAGCAATGGAAGTGGATCCACCTCCACCAGAACAGACCTGGGACTCCCGCAGCATGTCTCTGCTCTCTGCTCTCCAAGCGCACAAACAGCATCGCAGGAGTGCCCGTCCAGCTCCCTACTCGTTGTCACGCAGGCTCCATCCCAAGCACTAGCTTGGAGCCACCGAATGCCACGGACATCCCGCAGGATTACCTGCAAGACATCCCGGCAATAAACCACTCTGTTGCTGATTCTCAGGGCTTGCGTGACTGCTTCTTTCCCTACCCCTAGCCGTGGTGCGAGAGGTGGCATCCCTTGTGCACAGAGCCTCGAGGAAGAGCACAAGAGAGGACCCAGCTCCCTTCGGGCTGCTGCGCGGGGGGGGCAGGAGGAGTCCCCGAGGGCCACCATGCGCCTTTAACATTTGTGAAAATAAAGTGAGGGGTGAAAATAGGAGTGTGTAAGTGATTATGGGTGGCTAATTTCTTATATTAGGAGTGAGTTTCTGTATCTGAGTAATTGGCAACGACAGACGTGGAGAAGGCTGAGGTACTCAGCAACATCTTTGCCTCCACCTGCACTGGTAGGCGGGCTTCCCAAGTCTTTCATTTTCCTGAACCCGTAGATGGAGGCTGGGGGGATCAAAGTCCCACCCAGTGTAAGGAAAGAGCAGGTTCGAGACCACCTGGTGAATCTAAAAGGTGCAAGTGTATGGGACCTGATGACATGAACCCCAGGGTGCGGAGGGAACTGGCTGATGGAGTTGCCAAGCCTCTCTCCATCACAGTTGAAAAGTCCTGGCAGTTGGGCGATGTCCCTGGTGAGTGGAAAAAGGGAAACGTCATGCCCCTACTCTTCAACAATTAAAACAAAGAATTGGACAAAGTGCACTACTCTTCAACAATTAAAACAAGTAGGAGACATTTATTCTCAGAAAGAGCAGTCAGGCATTGGAACACGTTGCCCAAGGAAGTGGTGAAGTCACCACCATCCCTGGGGGTGTTCAAGGAAAGGTTGAACCTGGTGCATAGGGACATGGTTTAGCAGGTGACATTGGTAGTAGGGTGATGTTGGACCAGATAATCTTGAAGGTCTTTTCCAACCTTAATTTTTCTATGATTCTATGACATTAAAAAAATAAAAATAAAAGCTATTCAAAGCCAAAACATTTACAAGATTGCAAATCTTCACATTCCCTGATCCTCCGCACAGGTTCGTTCACATGTTGAGCTTTGCTTGCACTTCATCCCTACTCTCCTGGTCTTCTCAAATGTTGTTTGCAACTGCCTTTTCCCAAATGGCAACCTAGCCATCATTAGAAAGATGTCAGAATCCTCTGTCACACTGGCTGTGTTTGACAACGTCCATTTCAAGTATCCCTTGAATACTGAGGAACCAGGCCTCTCTTTCCTTAATTTTATACAGACTTTAAAACTTTCCCAAAATCAAATGATATAATTAGTCTCAGTTCAGACCAACCAGTAAGCAAAATCAAATGCAGGGAGCATGCTTCACAATACAGCTAAAGAGGGATGATTTTTCTTTCATATCTTAATTTCAAACTGGTTGATGATACTGAGAGAAGGCTGTCATTATTGTAGTGTTACTCATCGCTGCTGAATCCCTAAGTTCTAGGATACCTATATACCTAGTCATTCACTCACACCACATGCAGGCAAAACATATTTAACACCCAATAAAGTTGCCAATGTAGGAGAAACCAGAGATTAATATGGAGCCAAACTACATTATCATTCCACTTAGAAAGGCAGTCCCATCTAGGCCAGAATCAGAATAGAATAATAGTCCTGGCATGAAGAAAACTTGCTCTCACAGTCATCATGATGTGTTGACTCTGATGATAAATACGGGACCTTCTGTAAGCCAATTAAATTCTAGTTAATTGCAAGTTGGGTTTTTTTTGGATACAAAATTATTTTTTGAGTGTAATCTCCATCTATTTTTTTTCTTATGCTCCTTCTGATCTTGTTCAATTTCAGAATTAACAGGAAATGCCAGTTGCAAGCCTCTTTTCTTCCTCTTTTCTCTTTCATCCTGCTCTCACACCCTCTGCCTTCAAAACAGCAAGAATACAACCAACACTGCTGACAGATAACAGTGGTTTGCTTAGTAAGTTTACCTGTCACTACCGACAGGATATGAGCTATGCCAACATTGCACAAATTTGCAACACTTTTCTTGTCTGCAAGTCATCTCTTCACTGCTACAAAGGTAGACATCATTCCCAATTTCCTGTAATTTACAACTGGGTCCATCTTTGCTGTAACAGAAAAATGAACAACTGTAGGTCTAGCTGTCAGCTCCTTCAATCTATAGTCATCCAGAAATTTTGCTTGCCGTTTCCTTCCCAGGAGACTAGTTAAACAGTAAACCAATTACCTGTCAGTGTTTCAGTTTTGGGTGGATTTTCTTCCGTGTGTTCGAACTCATTCCTACATATGTATTATTAGCCTTTCTTTTAGTAAAATAAAGCTATTAATTTGAAAATGACATTTCTTCCTGGAACTTTATACTTGCTGTTGTCACTAACGCCTAGATTGCTCAAGCACAAAAAGCTAAGAGCTAGCAACACTCTAAAATTTTCACTTAAAAAAAATGTTTATCGAATAGCAATTTTAGAGTCAGTTTCTATTCTGCAATTAATCTGCTTATTACTGCTACACAAGCAGGGCAGAGAAAATTATCACATTTTTTTCCTACATGAAAAATACAACCCCTAGTGTCCAAGATA
>NW_027664104.1:0-39000 GCF_964034855.1 Anser brachyrhynchus
TATCAGGGTGTACTGGGGGAACTGGGGGGGACTGGGAGGTACTGGGGGTACTGGGGGAACTGTGGGCACTGGGGGATACTGGTGGGACTTGGGGTATCTGGGGGTACTGGGGGAACTGGGAGGGACTGGGGGCACTGGTGGTTCCTTGAATACTGGGGGGACTGGGGGCACTGGGAATAGTGGAGATATGGGAGAACTGGGGAGCACTGGTGGTACTGGGGGAACTGGAGGGTACTGGGGGGGGGGGTACTGGGGGGACTGGCGGGTACTGGAAGCACCGGGGGGACTGGAGGGTACTGGGAAGACTGGGGGGACTTGGGGGTACCGGGGGGTATCTGGGGTTATTGGGAGCACTGGTGGTACTGGGAATACTGGGGATACTGGGGGGAGGGGGTAATGGGGATACTGGGGGAGAATGGGGAGTACCAGGGGCACTGGAGGGTACGTGGGGTTACTGGGGGATACTGGGGAGTACCGGGGGCACTGGAGGGTACTGGGAATACTGGGGGGGCTGGGCGGAGTTCTGGGGCACTGGGGATAGTGGAGGTACTGGGAGCACTGGGCCACTGGGGGGCACTGGTGGTACTGGGAATAGTGGGGGGACTGGGAGGGGACTGGGGGCAGCGGGGATAGTGGAGGCACTGGAGGTACTGGGAGCACTGGGTCACTGGGGGGCACTGGTGGTACTGGGAATACTGGGGGGACTGGGGACACTGGGAGCACTGGGAACACTGGGGACATGGGGGGTACTGGGGCACTGAACGATACTGGGAGCCACTTGGCCACTGGGGGGCACTGGGAGCACTGGGGATACTGGGAGCACAGGGACACCGGGGGTTCTGCAGGGTACTGGGGATACTGGACGCACTGGGGGATACTGGGGGGAGGCACTGGGAACACTGGGGACACTGGGGGCACGGGGGATAGTGGGGGGACTGGAGGTGCTGGGGGTTCTGGGGGCACTGGGGGGTACTGGGAGCACTGGGGGGTATTGGGGGCACTGGGGGATACTGGGTGGCAATAGTGGAACTGGGAGCACTGGGGGGTACTGGGGCACTGAGGGACACTGGGGGGCCACTTGGGGGCAGTGGGGATACTGGGAGCACTGGAAATAGAGGGTATTGGGAGCACTGGGAGTTACTGGAGATACTGGGAGCACTGGGGATAGGGGGGTGCTGGGGGTACGGGGTGGCACTGGGCCGTACTGGGAGCAGTGGGGAGTTATTGGGGGTACTGGGCCATACTGGGAGCACTGGGCCGTACTGAGAGCACTGGGGACGGGGGGGTTATAGGGAGCACTGGGCCGTACTGGGAGCACTGAGACGTACTGGGAGCACTGGGGACGGAGGGTTATAGGGAGCACTGGGCCATACTGGGAGCACTGGGCCATACTGGGAGCACTGGGGATGGGGGGTTATAGGGAGCACTGGGCGATACTGGGAGCACTGGGACGTACTGGGAGCACTGGGGACAGAGGGTTATAGGGAGCACTGGGCCGTACTGGGAGCAGCGGGGATGGGGGGTTATAGGGAGCACTGGGCCATACTGGGAGCACTGGGCCGTACTGGGAGCAGTGGGGACGGGGGGTTATAGGGAGCACTGGCCCATACTGGGAGCACTGGGCCGTACTGGGAGCAGTGGGGACGGGGGGTTATAGGGAGCACCGGGCCATACTGGGAGCACTGGGCCATACTGGGAGCAGCGGGGATGGGTGGTTATAGGGAGCACTGGCCCATACTGGGAGCACTGGGCCGTACTGGGAGCAGTGGGGACGGGGGGTTATAGGGAGCACTGGGCCATACTGGGAGCACTGGGCCGTACTGGGAGCAGTGGGGACAGGGGGTTATAGGGAGCACTGGGCCGTACTGGGAGCACTGGGGATGGGGGGTTATAGGGAGCACCGGGCCGTACTGGGAGCACTGGGGACGGGGGGTTATAAGGAGCACTGGCCCACACTGGGAGCACTGGGCCGTACTGGGAGCACTGGGCCCGCCTCCCCGGAAGTCCCGCCCCGCTCCGCTCCCGCCTCAACCCTTGACGTCATCAGCAGGCGCCGCGCGCGCCCCGCCAGGCCCCTCCCCCTTCCCGTGACGTCATCACCAGGCGCCCCCCCCCCTCCCGCCATGTTCCGCGCCGGGCCCCGCGGAGCCGCCGCCGCCGCCTGGGCCTGGGCCCGGGGCCGGGCCGGGGCCGCGCGGGTGAGGGGCGGGGCCTGGGGGGAGGTGGACGGGGCTTGGATGGGGGTGTGGGGGGGGCTGGGGGTGGTGGGAGGGGCTTGGGGGGGTCCCCGGGGGCCGGGGTCCCGCTAACGGCCGCGACCCCGCAGGTGGCGGCGGGCACCGGGAGCGGCGGCGGTGAGTGAGGGGGGGGGCACGGGGGGGAGGGGGGGGGCGTGGGGACATCGCGGGGACCGGGGGGGCACGGGGGGGAGGGGGGGGGCATGGGGACATTGGGGACCGGGGGGGCATTGGGGGGATGGGGGGGGCATTGGGGGGACGGGGGGGGCATGGGGACGTTGGGGACCGGGGGGGCATTGGGGGGACGGGGGGGGCACGGGGGCGTGGGGGGGGCATTGGGGACATTGGGGACATTGGGGACCGGGGGGGCATTGGGGGGATGGGGGGGGCATTGGGGGGACGAGGGGGGCATGGGGACATTGGGGACGTTGGGGACGGGGGGGGTATTGGGGGGATGGGGGGGGCGTGGGGACGTTGGGGACGGGGGGGCATTGGGGACATAGTGGGGGTGGGGGGGACATTGGGGGGATGGGGGGGGCATGGGGGACAGGGGGGCCATGGGGACTGGGGGGGGCATTGGGGACGTTGGGGACAGGGGGGGCATTGGGGCGATGGGGGGGGCATTGGGGACGGGGGGCCATGGGGGCTGGGGACGGCACTGGGGACATTGGGGACAGGGAGGGCATTGGGGACATCGTAGGGACGGGGGGGGCATTGGGGGCATTGGGGACGTTGGGGGGGCATTGGGGACAGGGGGGTCTCGGGGATAGGGGGGTCTTGGGGACACTGGGGACAGGATGGGGACAGTGGGGACAGGGGGGCATTGGAGGCATTGGGGGCATTGGGGACATCGTGGGGGTGCTGGGGACAGCGGGGACATGGGGTCAGAGACATCCTTGGGGACACTGGGGACAAGATGGCCATGGGCTTGAGGACATCACTGGGGACACTGGGGACAGGGTGGCTGTGGAGTCGGGGACACTGGGAATAGGACGGCCATGGGGTTGGGGACATCCTTGGGGACAGGGTGGCCACGGGGTTGGGGACATCCGTGGGGACACTGGGGACAGGATGGCTGTGGGGTCAGGGACACCCTTGGGGACAGGATGGCTGTGGGGTCGGGGACATTTTTGGGGACACGGTGGCCATGGGGCTGGGGACATTGGGGACAGGATGGCTCTGGGGTCAGGGGCATCCTTGGGGACAGGGTGGCCATGGGGCTGGGGACACTGGGGATACTGGGGACAGGATGGCTGTGGGGTCAGGGACATTTTTGGGGACACGGTGGCCATGGGGCTGGGGACATTGGGGACAGGATGGCTCTGGGGTCAGGGGCATCCTTGGGGACAGGGTGGCCATGGGGCTGGGGACACTGGGGATACTGGGGACAGGATGGCTGTGGGGTCGGGGACACCCTTGGGGACAGGATGGCTGTGGGGTCGGGGACATTTTTGGGGACACGGTGGCCATGGGGCTGGGGACACTGGGGACAGGATGGCTGTGGGGTTGGGGACATCCTTGGGGACAGGGTGGCCATGGGGTGGGGACGTTGGGGACAGGCTGCCTGTGGGGTCGGGGACACCCTTGGGGACACCGGGGACGAGACCCGAGCCCACGCACCCAGCGGGGACATCGGGGTCCCCAATCCCTTCTTCCCCAACAGAGCTCCCGGCGCCGCCACCGTCCCCATCCCCGTCCCCGTCCCCGCCGTCCCCGTCGCTGTCCCCGTCCCTGTCCCCGCTGTCCCCGGTGCTGCGGGCGGTGGGGGTCCCGGTGGCCCCGGGGGGGGGTGGCGGCGCAGGCGTGGCTGGGCTCCCTGCGCCACCCCGCCGCCGAGCGCCTGGGGCTGGCCGAGCTGCACCCCGACGTCTTCGCCGTCGCGCCCAGGTGGGGCCTTTTGGGGGGGCGGGGGGGGGGGGGCTTTTGGGGTCGGGGGGGCCTTTGGGATCAGGGGGGTCCCCTTTGTCATGTGGGGGGTCATTACTTGGGGTGTAAGAGCCCCATTTAGGGTGTGAGAGTCCCTATTTGGGGTGTTGGGGTCCCCATTTAGGGTCTTGGGGACCCCATTTAGGGTCTTGGGGTCCATATTTGGGGTGTGGGGGTCCCTATTTAGAGTGTTGGGGTCCCGTTTGGGGTGTTGGGGACCCCTTTTAGGGTGCTGGGGTCCCTATTTAGGGTGTTGGGATCCCAATTTGGGGTGTCGAGATTCTCTTTGGGGTATTGGGGTCCCCGTTTAGGGTGTGGAGGTCCCCTTTGGCGTGTGGGGGTCTCCTTTGGGGTGCTGGGGTCCCCATTTGGGTGTTAGGGTCCGTATTTGGGGTGTAGGGTCCTTATTTAGAGTGTTAGGGTCCCCTTTGGGGTGTTGGGGTCCCCATTTGTGGTGTGGGGGTCCCATTTAGGGTGCTGGGGTCCCTATTTGGGGTGTTGGGGCCCCCATTTAGGATGTTGGGGTCCCTGTTTGGGGTGTGAGGGTCCCCGTCGGGGCGTTGGGGTCCCCTTTTGGGGTGTGGGGGCAGTGGGGGCCCCCCGGGTGACGTCCCCACCCCGTGTCCCGCAGGCTGGACATCCTGCACGCGGTGGCCACGTGGCAGAAGAACTTCAAGAGGATCGTGAGTGGGGGTTTGGGGTCTGGGGGGGAGGTTTTGGGGGCAGAGGGGGAGGTTTTGGGGCAGAGGGGGAGGTTTTGGGGACAGACAGGGAGGTTTGGGGGAGAAGGAGAGGTTTTGGGGCAGGGGAAGAGGTTTTGGGGCAGAGGAAGAGGTTTGGGGGCAGAGGGGGAGGTTTTGGGGCAGAGGGGGAGGTTTGGGGTGAAAGGGAGGTTTTGGGGTGAGAGGGAGAGGTTTGGGGGCGGAGGAGAAGGTTTTGAGGGGAGAGGAAGGGGTTTTGGGGCAGAGGGGGAGGTTTTGGGGCAGAGAGGTTTGGGGGCAGACGGAGATGTTGTGGGGGAGGTTTTGGGGCAGAAGACGATGTTTGGGGGTGAGAGGGAGGTTTTTGGGGTGAGACGGAGAGGTTTTGGGGTGAGAGGGAGAGGTTTGGGGTGAGAAGGAGGTTTTTGGGATGAGAGGGAGGTTTTTGGGGGAGAGGGAGAGCTTTGGGGGACAGCGGGACTTTTTTAGGAAAAGGCGCTCCGGGGGAGGCAGAGGGAGTTTTTTAGGATGGAGAAGCTCTGGGGGGGACCGAGGCGGGTCTGGGGATACCGAGGGAGATTTGGGGGGGCTCGGGGGGGACGACCCGGTGCCGGATTGGGGGGGGGGGGGGATATTTAACGCCCCGGACCCCCCCCCCCAGAGCTACGCCAAGGTGAAGACGCGCGCCGAGGTGCGCGGCGGCGGGCGCAAGCCGTGGCGGCAGAAGGGGACGGGGCGCGCGCGCCACAGCAGCATCCGCTCCCCGCTCTGGCGAGGGGGTGAGTGACCCCCCCCAGGGTCGCCAAGGGGGGTGGGGGGTTTCGGGGACCGTATTCGGGACCCCCCCCACCCCCAAACCTCATCCCGTTTCCCCCCCCCGACCCCGCAGGCGGCATCGCCCACGGCCCGCGGGGTCCCACCAGCTACTACTACCTGCTGCCCATGAAGGTGCGGGTGCTGGGGCTGAAGACGGCGCTCACCGTCAAGCTGATGCAGGTACGGGGACCCCAAACCCACCTTGGGGGGGGGCTTCCCGGTGTCCCCCCCCCCCCAGGTGGGGACCTGGGAGGTGACGTTTGGGTTTCCCAGGACCAGCTCCACGTGGTGGACAACCTGGAGGTGCCCACGGCCGACCCCCGGTACCTGCAGGACCTGGCGCGCTACCGCCACTGGGGCAGCTCCGTGCTCATCGTCGACGTGTGAGCACGCGCGCGTGTCCCCCCACCACCACCCCGTGTCCCCCCCACCACCCCGTGTCCCCCACCACCACCCCGTGTCCCCCCCCGCCCCGTCCCGGTGTCCCCCCGCCCCGTCCCGGTGTCCCCGAGGCGTAATTCTCCCTTTCCTCCCCCAGCGATGAGATGCCGGAGAACATCGAAAAAGCCGTGGCTGGCCTCAAAACCATCACCCTGATCCCCGTCGTAGGTGAGAACCCCGCAGCCGCCGTCCCCGAAACGTCCCCGAAACGTCCCCAAAGCGTCCCCAGAGCGTCCCCGCGCCAGGCGCCGACGTCCCCCGCGTGTCCCCGCAGGTCTCAACGTCCACAGCATGCTCAAGCACCAGACGCTGGTGCTGACGGTGGCCGCCGTGGACTTCCTGGAGAAGAAGCTGCTGTGGCACGACGCCCGCTACTCGCCGCTCTACCCCTTCTCCATGCCCTACAGCGACATCCCGTAGCCGGGACGGGGGCTGGGGGCGCTGCGCGTCCTCCCCCCCCCCCATTAAAGTGAGGTCGTGCCCAGCTCTCGGGTTTTGTCGTGGTTGGGGGGGGGGGGGGAGTGGGATGGGTGCTTGCAGACCCCCTCCTGGGGTTCGTGACGGCTCCTGGGCTCGTGGTATGGCTGCCCTGTGGGGACACGGGGACGTGCGGCCACCCTATGGGGACATAGAGGCACCCCACGGGGACACGGGGACATACAGACACGCCTTGGGGACATACAGGCACCCCTTGGGGACATTCGGACATACGGCCACCCTATGGGGACATACGGCCACCCCTCGAGGACATACAGCCACCCCTTGGGGACATGGAGACACATAGCCACCCCATGGGGACATAGAGACACCCCACGGGGACACAGGGACATACAGACACCCATCAGGGACATACAGACACCCCTTGGGGACATGGGGACACATAGCCACCCCATGGGGACGTACAGCCACCCCTTAGGGACATGGGGACGTACGGCCACCCTATGGGGACATACAGCCACCCCTCGGGGACATAGGGACACGTAGCCACCCCTTAGGGACATGGAGACATACAGCCACCCCATGGGGACACAGGGACATACAGACACCCCTCAGGGACATACAGCCACCCCTTGGGGACATGAGGACACATAGCCACCCCATGGGGACATACAGCCACCCCTCGGGGACACGGGGACATACAGACACCCCTCAGGGACATACAGACACCCCTTGGGGACATGGGGACACATAGCCACCCCATGGGGATGTACAGCCACCCCTTAGGGACATGGGGACGTACGGCCACCCTATGGGGACATACAGCCACCCCATGGGGACACGGGGACATACAGACACCCCTCGGGGACATACAGACACCCCTTGGGGACACATAGCCACCCCTCGAGGACATACAGCCATCCCTTAGGGAGGTGAGCGGTGGCACCTGGTGGCATCTGGTGGCACCCAGGCCCCGCTGCGGGGCTGGGGACACCGCGGAAGGGACAGCAATGGAGAAGGGCTAGTGGTGGTGGTGGTGTCACGTCGGTGCCACCGTGCAGGGCCGGCTCGCCTCGTCCCCTGCCACGGGCTCCTCCGCAGCGTCCTCGTCCATGCGGTGGTGACACTGGCCACGGCGGTGGTGACACTGGCCACGGTGGTGGCACTTGTCACGCCGCGGGGTGGCCGTACGGAGGCTGGAGGCGCGGACGGGACACGAGCGAGCGGCGCTGAGCCCGTCCCCGCTGCGCGCGAGCACCAAGAGCACCTCGGGGGGGGGGGGGTGACAGCGCCGTCCCTGCGCCCCCGGGGACATCGGGCGCCGCCCTGGGGACGAGGGCACGGCGCCAACTGGCACCGCTCCCGGCGCTGGCACCGCCGCGGCTCCGAGTGCCAGAGGCTGGGGCGGGCCCGGGCACGGCTCTTTCCTGGCAATGCCGTGGCTGAGCGGAAAGCGGCCGGGGCACGGGCTCGTTAACCGGGCTCGTTAGCGGGACGCGTTTGTGGGACACGTTTGTGGGACACGGGGCCAGGGAGCGGGGAGGCGGCGGGGGGGATGTGGGGGGGAACGGCCTGGAGCCTGCAGAGGGTGTGCAAGGGGGGCCTGGGGCTTGTAACGAGTGTGCAAAGGGAGGTTGGGACTTGTAATGAGTGTGCAAAGAGAGCTTAGGGTTCGTAACAGGCGTGCAGAGGGGCTTTGGGGACTGCAACGAGTGTTCAAAGGGGTCCGGGGCTTGTAACGAGTGTGCAAAGGGGCTTGGAGCCCACGGTGAGCGTGCGAGGGGGCTTGGAGCTTGCAGTGAGCGTGCCCTAGGGCTTGGAGCTCATAACATGCGTGCAACAGGGCTTGGAGCCTGTAATACACGTGTGCAACGGGGCTCGGAGCTTGCAACAAGCGTGCAACAGGGCTTGGAGCCCGTAACACGCATGCAACGGGGCTTGGAGCTTGCAGTGAGTGTGCAACGGGGGTTGGAGACCGTAACACGCATGCAACGGGGCTCGGAGCTTGCAGCGAGTGTGCAACGGGGCCTGGAGCTTGCAGCGGGCGTGCAAGGGGGCTCAGCACCCCAAGAAGGCTGCGGTGGGAGCGCGAAGGCAGCCGCTGGAGGCCCCTTTCCTGCGGCGAAGCTGGCGCGTGGCCGCCCCGCGCGAGCGCTTCCGGACATTTCGGGGCAGGCGCGAGGCCACCGGAGTGTGGGGGGGGGGGCCTGCAGGACCGGACGGGCTGGGCCGCATCCTGCACCGGGCACTGTATCCTGTATTGGGGCCCACGTCCTGCACCGGAGGCCGTATCCTGCCCCGGGGGCAGTGATTTGCTTGTTGTCCCCCCTCCGGCGTCGGAAGCGCGGGGCCAGAGGCGACACGTGCTGGAGCCTGAGCCCGTCTCGGTCGGATGCAGCGGGGATGTCCCAGGGCTGGGACGCTCGGTGGCTGCTGTCCCCGCGGTCCCTCAGGACCTCCGGTGCCTCGTTAGCGCCTTCGTTAAGCGCGGCCTGCTCAGCAGTGGCCGTGCCGCCAGCCCCCGGCACGGGGTGGCACCCTACGGGACGGCGGGGTGCCGCCCTGTGGGGTCGGGGGGACAGGGACACGGGGACACGGGGGTGTCCTGCCCTGTCCCTGCAGTGTCCCCAGGGGTGCCGCACGGTGACGGAGCCGTGGGGGCGGCGGAGCAGAGGAGGGGATTTGGGATGTCCCCTGTGTCCTGGTCCCCATGTCCCTCCCAGTCCATTGCCCTGTCCAGTGTCCCTGTCCCCGTGTCCCTCCCCCTCCATTCCTGTGTCCCCCGTGTCCCTGTCCCCAGGTCTCTCCCCGTCCACCCCCATGTCCCCCATGTCCCCACAAATCCACCCCCCTTGTCCCTGTCCCCAGGTTTCTCCCCATCCACCCCCACATCCCCGTGTCCTTCCCCATCCGTCCCATGTCCCCCATGTCCCCCCAGCGCACCCCCTTGTCCCTGTCCCCCTGTCCTTTCCCACATCCCCGTGCCCCGTGTCCCTCCCCATCCGCTCCTGTGTCCCCCTTGTCCCCGTCCCCAGGTCTCTTTCCATCCAGCCCCATGTCCCCCACGGCCCCCCCAGTCCTCCACCTTGTCCCTGTCCCCATGTCCTTCCCTACGTCCCCACGTCCCTCCCCACGTCCCCACGTCCCTCCCCACGTCCCCACGTCCCCACCCATCCATTCCTGTGTCCCCATAACCCCACGTCCCCACGCCCTCCCCCCTTAACCCCCTTAACCCCCTGCCCCCCTGCCCCTCCCAACCCCTCCCTACACCCCCACGTCCCCCCCCACGTGCCCCACATCCCCGTGTCCCTGTCCCCGTGCTGCTGACCGCGCAGGAAATGCCCTTTGTGCAGCCCCAGCGAGGCCATGGCCGTGGGGAGATAAGGAATTCCGCCTGCCACACCAACTCCGGGGGGGCGGCCTTGGGGACGAGGAGCCGTGCACGGGGACGGCGGAGCCGTGGAGGCGCCGCGTGGGTTCCCCCTTCCCCGTGGGGGACGAGGGGACGCAGCCCCGTGGTGGCCGTGGTGGTGGGGACAGGGCCCACGTGGTTTCCGCGGTCCCGGCGCAGTTCTCATAAAGCCTCCGGGGTTTCGCTGCGGGATGCAGAAGTGAAACCCCGGGAGCCGGCCCCGGACTTTCCTCTGCCGCCAGCTCGGAGACGAACCCTGGGGGACAAGGGGCGCCAGCGCCAGCGGCGTGGGCTGCGCTTCGTCCCCGGGTCAGGGTTGCGTTGCTTGGAGGCCCTTTCTCAATCTGGTCCTTTTGTCCCGAAAGGAAAACTTTGGAAAGGCAGCGGCCCCCGCCGTGCCAAGAGCCGGGGCGGCCGCATCCTGGCCCCCCAGCGCTGATGGGGTCTGGCCGCCCTCCCGGCTCCTCGTGGTGAGAAAAAAAATCCCTCCCGTCCAAAAAAAAAACATGAAGAGAAAAAAGGAAGCGGAGCGCGCGGGTGGGAGAGCTTGGCTGCTTGTCCCCGTGCATTCGGGATGAGGTCACAGCGCTGATGCTGACGCCGAGGGCCCCCCCCCCCCCCGGCTCCTTAACCCAGCCCTGGCCAGGCCCCCGCAAAAATCCTGTGCTGGGGGGGGGGGGGCGTCAGGAAGCCCCGAATTTGTCTTATGGGGCTGAGTCCCCCCTCCGACCCCAAAAAAAGTTGGGGGCCCTGGTGCCTGTGCCTGGTGGACGGAGCTGGAGCGAGTGCAGTGGGGCAGATTTGGGGGGGCTGCCCCATACCAGGGCAGGAGGGGCAGGAGGGCAGTGGGGCAGGAAGGCAGTGGGGCAAGAGGGCAGCGGGGCAAGAGGGCAGCGGGGCAAGAGGGCTGCTCAAGCGGGGCAGTAAGAAAGGTGCCCCTTTTCCCAGGCAGCGGGACAGGAGGGCCGCTCCATCTGGGGCAAATCCGCCCCACCCCAGGGCGGTGGGGCAGAAAAACTGCCCCATCCCAGGGCGGGGAGGCAGTAGGGTAGGGGGAGGCTAAAGAACTGCCCCATCCCGGGGCAATGGGGCAGGAAAAAAGGTGGGAGAGCAGCGGGGCTGGAGGGCTGTGGGGTTGTCCCACGGTCCCCGGCCGGGGTCCGGCTGCCCGGGGGGAACCCCGGCGCCGAAGTCCCCACATCACCGGAATTCCCCGGGGCTCAAGGAGGGGCCGGGCTTGTGCCGAGCTCATAAAGCGCCTGCCCGCGGGGCGGCGGGAGCACAGCGGGGATCCTGAGTCAGCAACACCGGTGCGCACGGAGAGCCCAAAGCGGAGCCGGGACCGGTGTTCTTGGAGAGCCCAAAGCGGAGCCGGGACCGGTGTTCTTGGAGAGCCCAAAGCGGAGCCGGGACCGGTGTTCTTGGAGAGCCCAAAGCGGAGCCATCCCGGTGCGCACGGAGAGCCCAAAGCGGAGCCGGGACCGGTGTTCTTGGAGAGCCCAAAGCGGAGCCATCCCGGTGCGCACGGAGAACCCGATCGGATCCACCCCGGTGCGCACGGAGAGCCCGAACCGGAGCCGGTACCGGTGTGCACGGAGAGCCCGATCGCCCCGGTAACCGAGATTTTCGAGAAACCGACCGGCCCCAGCCCGGTGCGCACGGATTGCTCGGACCGGCCCCAGCCCGGTGTGCACGGAGACCCCCCCCACCCCCCCGGTCCCTCCCCGGTGTTCCCGGCGCTCCGAACCAGCCCGGTGCCGGTGCCACCCCGGTGGCTGTCGCGCCATGCGCCCCGCAGCGCTCCCACTGCTCCTGTGCGCCGTGACCGTGCTCGCAGGTGAGGGGCACCGGGGGGGGCACGGGGGTGGTGGGGAGAGGGCGGTGGGGACCCGCGTGTCCCCAGGGGGTGTGTGGCACCGGGGAGGAGAACACGGGTGCCAGCGTGTTGGGGCGAGTGTGCAAGCGCGTCGGGGCAAGTGTGCAAGCGCGTCGGGGCGAGCGTGCAAGCGCGTTGGGGCGAGCACGAGCACGTCGGGGTGAGCACACGCATGTCAGAGCGAGCACAAGCACGTCGGAGTGAGCACAAGCGTGGCAGAGCGAGTGTGTCACTCCGAGCGTATCGGTGACACCGTGCCCTGCCCCGTGACGAAGCCCTTTGGGAGCGCGTCCCCCTCAAGCGAGTTGGGAACGAGCAAGAAGAGAGCGGGAGGGGGGCGCGGCGCAGCCCAGCCCGGGTGCCCTTGCGAAATCTGTTTGTCTTGTGGCAATTCCGAGGAATTTTTCCCTTGCTTCCGCAGGTTATTCTGGGAAAGGGCAGGACTTTGCCCAGGGCTGCCGAGGAAAACCTCGGGGAACCCCCAGCGGCGGGGCGCAGCCGCTGACTCACCGGGGGGCTTTTTTTCCAGAGCAGGGGCTCCTCAGCCCAGCTTTGCCAGGAAGGGATTTGCCTTTTGTCACCCCCACGGGACTGTCACCGTGCTGAGGATCTGGCCGCCGGCTGGGGACAGCTGCTGCGAGCTGCCGGCGCGCCCCACGCCTCCCCGCATACCTTCTGCCCTTTTTGCTCATTTTTTTTTTTTGGCTGGCAGATGGTGGTGGTGGGGGGTGGGAACGGACAGATCCTGCCCTCCCCACGCGCCCTCAAGGGCACTTCCCGCAGCAAAGGAGAAGCTCAGGAGCTCTGCACTTCTCCCTGGCTTCCGCCACGGGGACGCTTCCCCCTGGGGTGATGGGTTGGGGACAAACCTGAGGGTCCCTTTGTCTTCTCCTGGCGGGTCCCCAGCGCCCTGCGGACCCTCACGGACATTCGTTTCGCCTCGCAGGGCGGCTGCACGCTTCCTTCGAGGTGTTCATCGAGCCACCAGTGCTGGTGGTGGAGCACGGCGGGGCGGTGCGCCTCAAGTGCAGGACCACGTGCCAGGACCCCAGCGCCACGGGCGACGTGGAGACGTCCTTCTTCAAGCACCGGCTTGAGGCGTCAGGGCAGGGCGAGACGGTGGTGGAGCTGCGTAACATCACCGAGTGGAGCTCCAACATCCTCTGCTTCTACTCCTGCAACAAGCAGAGGAAGACGGTGTCGGCCACCCTCATCGCTTACCGTAAGCGGCTCTGGGGTGGCGCCGCCAGCCCCCGGTGGCACCGAGCGTCCCCTTCACGCCGCGTCTTGTCCCCCCACCCCAGGTCCCCTGGAGCAGGCGGTGCTGGAGCCAGTGCCGCAGCTGGCGGTGGGCGAGAGCCACGAGCTGGTGTGCCGCGTGCCCCGCGTGGCGCCCGTCCGGAACCTGACGGTGATCCTGCGCCGCGGTGCCACCACCCTGCACACCGCCACCTTCGAGCTCAGAGCCGAGAACAAGCCGCAGGACGTGGAGGTGACGCACGTGGTGACAGCGCGGCGCGAGGACCAGGGGCAGAGCATCACCTGCCAGGCGCTGCTTGACCTGCGGCCCAGCAATGTCCACTTCAACACCACCTCCTCCCCGCAGGTGCTGGATGTCTATGGTGAGCTGGCGCCGGTGTCACCGCGTGTCCCCAAGCCGGCGGTGGCCGTGTCTCACCGTTTGCTCCCCTACTGCAGATTTCCCTGAGGATCCCAAGCTGGAGATGAGTGAGATCTACCTGGAGACGGATGAGAAGATCAACATCTCCTGCAGCGTCCGGCAAGCCTTCCCGGCGGCGCTCTTTGAGCTTTCCCTGGCCGGCCACCCGCTGCCACTCCATGTCACCGAGGACGGGCTCCGCGCGGTGGCCGAGGTGTCCCACGCTCAGCAGGGAAAATTTGGGCTGGTTTGCAGCGTGCGGGTGGGACCCAAGGAGCGGCAAAAGCAGGCGTTGGTCCACGTCTACAGTAAGTGCGTCACGGTCAGGCGGGCGGCGTGGTGGGGATGGCGTCCCTCACGTGTCCCCCGTTGTCACCCGCAGGCTTCCCCCAGCCGCAGCTGAACGTCAGCACCAGTGTCCCCATGGAGGGGACGGAGGTGACCGGGCGCTGCGTCCTGCCACCCGGGCACTCCCCGGACCTGCAGCTGCAGGTGACAGCGGGTCCCCGCGTCCTGGCTGCCTGGGGACCGTCCCCGCTGGTCTTTGCATGGACGGCGTCGGAGGAGGATGACAACACCAAGCTAGTCTGCGAGGCCAGGATGCGTGCAGGCAACAAACCCACAAAGAGGAGCACGCCCGTGGGGCTCAGCGTCACTGGTGGGTGCGCAGGAGGCAGGTTGGGGGGTGGTGGGGACGTCGCGGCGCATTTCGGGGGGGAGTAATGTCCCCTGGTGTCCCCACAGCCCTGCCCAGAATGGACGACAGGAGCTGCCCCCCCAGCCAGAACTGGACGGAAGGGGAGGAGGTGACGCTGCGGTGCCAGGCGCGGGGCAACCCCCGGCCCCACGTGGCTTGTGACAAGGACGGGACGTCCGTCACCCCCGGGCTGCGGCACGTGGCCACCCGCGCCCACAGCGGCACGTTCCGGTGCCGGGCCAGCAACGCGCTGGGCACGGCCGAGCGCAGCATCACCGTGTGGGTGCAGTGTGAGTGGGGACGGGGCGCTGGGTGCTGGGAGCGGGGGGATATGAAAGGTGGGTGCTGCTGACCCCCCCCCGTGCCATCCCACAGACCACGACGTCGACGTGGTGCTCATTGTGGTGCTGGTGCTGGTGGCGCTGGGTGCCCTGGTCATCGCCGGCGTTGTTTACGGCATCTACTACCGCAAGAAGAAGATGCGTGAATACCAGCTGCAGAAGCAACAGCGACGCATGGAGATGGAGAGGCTGCGCTCGGAGGAGACGGTCGGCATCAACGGCTCGGCACCGGGGAGCCAACCGTAGCTGCGCCGCTGCCAGAGCCGCCGCAGGGAGCGGGCTGAGGGGCACCCCTGGGTGCCGAGCGCCGTGGTGGCACCGGGTGCCAGCGGGGAGCACCCGGCGGGACCTCGCGGAGGGGGCGACGCCGGGCGAGGCCAACACTACATGGGGGCGGCCACCGTGGCCGCTGTCACCACGGGCTGGTGACAGCCCGAGGATGGACCCGCAGTGTCGGGGGAAGCGGGCGCGGTTTGGGGGTCGAGCGGTGACGTTCTGCGGGACGAAGGCGCTCCTCATCCTCCTCGTGTTGGAGCCCAAGAACCGTGGGGGTTTCCCAGTGCTTGCTGCCCCCCTGGGCTGGCCCAGGGCTTTGGCAGGAGCTGCTGCTGCTGCTGCTGAGGAGGAGGAGGAGGAGGAAGATGAAGGTGCTCAGAGCGCCGTTTGTATGCATTGCACAAATAAAGGCCAGGGGTGATGGTGAGGGGACCCCCCCTGCTGTGTTTCTGCCCAAACCCGGTTGTTTTCCAGCACCTTTCACCCACGGTCAACCCCCTGCTGAGCATGCGCGGGGGTGCCCCAAACCCCGCTTCCTTCCTTCCTTCATTGCGCCGCCATTTGGCCCCGCTGAGGACAGGGCCGGGGGGACACGGGGCTGGGGAAGGGGACGGGGAAGGCCGGGGTGACGCCGGGGCTGCGAGGCTGGGGGCCGCTGGCCACCCCCCGGCCCCGTGTGTCCTCGGTCCCCACAGTGGCCATGCCTCGGTGTCACCTTCCTGCGCTGCCCCTCATGGTGCTGCTGCTGCTGGCTCAGGCCGGTAAGTGCTGGGGGGGCGTCCTGGATTGTCCCCTCCTGTCCCCAAACTGGGATGTGATTTGTGGCCCTGCGCATCCCTCGCCACCCCTGGGGTGTGGGCCGTGTGGCCCTGCGCTTCCCCATACGGGTCTCCGGGCTGTGCCAGGTGGCCCTGCTCATCTCCTGCACCCTGGTTCAGTCTCTGTGCTAGCCACATGTCCCTTTTTGTCCGCACTTGTCCCCAAACTGGTCCCCAGGTCGTGCCCTGTGTCCCAGTTCATCTCCTCCTGTTCCAGACCAGGTGCCTGTGCTCTCTGTGGGTCCCTTCTCGTCCCTTCCTGTCCCCATCCTGGTCCCTGTGCCATCCCTGTGTCCCATCCTGTCCCCAAACTGGTCCCTGTGCCACCCCCGTGTCCCTTCTTGCCCCTTCCTGTCCCCACCACCGTCCCCAGCACCCACCCCATCTCACCCCCTCCTCTCCACAGGCCGTGCCACGCGTCCCACCTCGTCCCCCCCTGTCCCCAGCCCGTCCCCGGGCTGTGCCACTGCAGCCCCCCCGGGCAGCCCCTTCAGCGTGAGCGTGACGGGCAACGCCTCGGAGGTGTCCTACGGGGGGACCGTGCTGATCAACTGCTCCACCACGTGCGCCGACCCCAACGCCATCGGGGGCGTGGAGACCTCGCTCACCAAGGAGGAGGCTGCGCGGGGCTGCGGCTGGCTGGCGGTGCGGCTGAACAATGTCACCGAGCCGCTCTCCGAAGTCTTGTGCTTCTTCACCTGCTTCGGCCAGAGGAACACCTCGGTTTTCAGGATGCTGGCGTATGGTAAGTGCCCCCTCCGTCCTGCTCCCGCGGAGGAGCGGAGCCTGGGGACAGCAGGAGGCTCGGTGGCATCTCTCGGCTAGGTGCTGCCACCCCAGGGTAGGTGACGCCCCGGTGCCCCCCTCTGTCTGCTCATTGAGCCCCCCCCAAGCACTGCGGGTCCCAGCACGAGGACGTGGTCCTGCTGGAACGGGGCTGGAGGTGGCCACGAGGGTGCTCGGAGGCTGGAGCAGCTCTGCTGGGGGGTGTTCAGCCTAAAAAGTTTGGGATTTGTGGGTTCAGCCTCGAGAGAAGGCTCCGGGAAACCCTAAAGCGGGCTGCCAGTGCCTCGAGGGGGCTGCGTCACCCCCGGGCTGCGGCACGTGGCCACCCGCGCCCACACCGGCACGTTCCGGTGCCGGGCCAGCAACGTGCTGGGCACGGCCGAGCGCAGCATCACCGTGTGGGTGCAGTGTGAGTGGGGACGGGGCGCTGGGTGCTGGGAGGGGGGGGATACGAAAGGTGGGTGCTGCTGACCCCCCTCCCCCCCGTGCCATCCCACAGACCACGACGTCAACGTGGTGCTCATTGTGGTGCTGGTGCTGGTGGCACTGGGCGCCCTGGTCATCGCCGGCATTGTTTACGGCATCTACTACCGCAACAAGAGGATCCAGGAGTACCGGCTGCGGGAGATGCAGCAGCGCATGCAGATGGAGCAGCGACGCTTGGTGTAGGAGGAGGAGGAGGAGGAGGAAGATGACGGCGAATGTTCGGCGCCGGGGATGGAGCCGTAGCTTTGTGCCAGGGGTGCCGCGCTCTGGGTGCACCAAAACCCCACGTCCCTCGCCCAGGGACAGATCCTAGTGGCCGGGGGGGGGAGTGTCCCCTGGCAGCCCCCATCCCTGCCATGGGACCTCCCCGAAAAAAATTCTGGATGGGGCTCGTTGAGCACGTGTGGGTGCAGCTGGTGTCATGCGCGCCCTGCGTGTGCGTCCGCCGGTGGCACCGGGTGGCACCGGGTGGTGAGCGCCCGCCGTCCCCATCCCCTCCTTGTACAGAGAGCGGGGGTGGCACCTCTGTCCCCCCCATCTTGGCGGCATCCTGCGGGGGTGCTTGAGGGGCATTAAACGTCCTCCTGCTGGCAGTGGCACTCGTCCTGTTGTCACCTGCTGGGGGGGGGGATAACATCGGGGGGGGGTTCGGCAGAGCCAGTGCCTGGAGGCTCAGCTGGAAGCTGGGGGGGGGGGGGAATGTGGGAAGGGGTGGCAGGGTGTGTGTGTGGGGGGATGTCCCCGTGCCTGGTTGTGGGGTAGGGACGTGGGACAAGGTTTGGGGACAGCAGATGGTGGCCGGGCTGGGGGTCCCCATCTCAGGCTGGGGGCTGGGAACATGGGGCAGGGCTGGGGACAGGGAACGGGGCTGGGGGATGGAAATGGGGCTGGGGAGGGGGGGACAGGGGGAATATGAGGGGGCACAGGGACCAGCTTTGGGGCTTGGGGACACCGATGGGGACCGGGGGGCCGGGGCTGGAACCAGGGACAAGGGACAGGGCTGGGGGATGGGAAAGAGGGGAGGGGCGATGGGAACAGGGCTGGGGACAGGGGGGCCATGGGGCTGCCGCCGGGGCTTCGGTCCCCAAAGCCGCCATCGTCCCCAAAGCTGGCATCGTCCCCAGCGCCCGAGCGCTGTCCCCAGTGCCTGAGCGTTGTTCCAAAGGCCGGGGCTGGCAGCAGCAGCAGACAGAGGGGCTGTGAGCGTGGAGCCTGGCGCTCGCTGGCACCGTCGCTCGCGCCCGGCATGACACCGGCTCCCGCTTGGCCGCCACGGCACAGCACGGCACGGCTCGGCACGGCTCGGCCTGCTTCAGCTCATCCACCGGCATCTCCGCCACCGGTACCGGCACCGGTGCGGGCACGGCACCGTGGGCGGTGTGGGCACGGCGGTTCGGCGTTGCCGCGCTGCGGGGCTGCGTGGGCCGTGGCGAGGTACGGAGCGTGCTGCGCTCGGCGGGTGAATCACGCCTCGCCCGCGCCCACGGAGGGACGGGGGGACGGGGGGGACAGCTGCACGGGGTGGGCTGGGGGCGCACGGTGGTGTGCACGGGGCGGGGGGCGCACTCCTTCACGTGTGGTGCACACGCAGTGAGTGTCTCAGTGCGCACACGGCACACCAGCATGCACATATGGCACACACCGGTGTGAGCAAAATGCACGCCAGCGTGTGCGCAGGATGCACACCTGCATGGACATGCGTGAATAGTGCACACCTGCATGCACACGAAATGCACGCCTTCGTGCACACAATACACGCATGAACACGCACGAATAGTGCACGCCTGCGTGCACACTTGGTGCACGCTTTTGTGCGCATGATGCATGCCTGAACACGCACAAATAAAACACATTTGCATGAACAAGTAGTGCATGCCTTTGTGCACACGCTGCGTGTGTGAACATGCAAGAATAATGCAGGCATGCACGCGCAAGATGCACGCATGAACATGCACGGATAGCGCAAGCCTGCATGCACACACGATGCACACCTTCGTGCACACAATACATGCACGAACTCGCACAAGTAACGCACGCCTGCATGCACACACGAACATGCATGAATAATACACCTGCATGCGCACGAAATACAGGCCTGCGTGCACATGATGCACACATGAACATGCACGATTAATGCACGCCTCCGTGCACACGATGCACTCCTAATGCACGCACACGCAGTGCACAATTCACATGCCATGCATGCACACGCGTGCACGACCATGGAATGCGCACACTCACACGCAGTGCACGCAAACACCTCCATGCAATGCACGCCTGCAGGTGCACACCCCACAAATACCAAGCCGCCCCCCCCCCCCCCCCCATTCCCACGCAGCCCCTTCCGGGGGGGGGGGGGGCCCCCACACAGTGAGACTCCCAGCCCCCCGGGGGGGGGGGGGGGGGGGGGGGTGTCTATTTGCAGCCCCCCCACAAAGCCAAGCCCGTGCCCACCCCCCCGTGGCCCGGTGTCCCCCCTCCCCAGGTGGGTGTGTGGGCAGAGCTGCATGTCTGGCGCTGCACCCACGCAGCACCCACTTGTGCGACACGAACACGGGTGGTGGTGGGGGGGGGGGGCACGGATCCCAACCCCCCCACACTGTGGGGGGGGCTTTACCGGGGGCGGAGGGGGGGGGGGGGGAGGAGCCTCGGTGCGCAGCGTCGAGGAGCTGCCTTCATCCCCATCCTCATCCTCGCCTTCATCCCCATCCTCGCCTTCATCTCCATCCACATCTTCATCCCCATCCTCATCTTCATCCTCATCCTCATCCCCCCTGATCACCCCCCCCCCCCCCAAAAAAATAACAGAGCCTGGACCCAATGGCCCCCCCCCGACCGGCTGCACGACTCCTGCCCCCCCTGATCCTGGCGCTTGCAGGTACAGGGGAGGGAGCACAGGGGGAGGGGCTGGGAGCCTCCGTGTTTTGGGGGGGGGGGGGGGGGCCTGACCCGTAATTATGGTGGGGGGATCCCCACGGAACCAAGGAACCGGGGGGGGCGCTGGGGGTGAGCCCTGCTGGGGGCTGGGGGCTCTGTGTGGGGCTGGGGTGCTGGCATGGGTCTGGGGTCCCCGAGTATGGGGCTGGGGTTTTGGAGTGGGGTTGGGGTCCTGGAGTGGGGCTGGGGTCCTGGGTTTGGGGTCTGGGGTCCCAGGTTTTGGGGCTGGGAGTCCTGGGTTTTTGTTCTGGGCTCACGTTTCGGGGTTTGGGGGTCCTGCTCTGGGTTCTGAGGTCCTGATTTGGGGTTCTGGGGGTCTCCGACTTTGGTTTCTGGGGTCCTGCTTTGGGGCAGGGGGTTCCCGTTTGGTTCTGGGGTCCTGGTTTAGTGGCTGGGGGTCCCTGTTTGGGTTCTGGGCTCCCAGTTTGGGGCTTGGGGGTCCTGCTGTGGGTTCTGAGGTCCTGGGTTTGGGGCTGGGGTCCCAGGTTTTGGTGCAGGGGTCCCTGGTTTGGTTCTGAGGTCACAGTTATGGGGTTGGGGGCCTTGGGCTTTGGTTCTGGTGTCTTGGTGTGGGGCTGGGCTCCTGGTTTGGGGCTCAGGGGTCCTGCTCTGGGTTCTGAGGTCCTGGTTTTGGAGCTGGGGTAGGGCCCTGGGTTTTGGGGCTGGGGGCCTGGGTTTAGGGCTGGGGTCCTGTGTTCGGGGCAGGGGTCCTGGTTTGGTTCCAGGCTTCAGGGTTTGGTTCTGGGCTCCTGGTTTGGAGCTGGGGGGGGTCCTGCTCCGGGTTCTGGGCTCCTGGGTTTGGTTTTGGGGTGGGCTCCTGGGTTTTGGTTCTGGGCTCTTGGGTTTGGTTCCGGGCTCCTAGTTTGGTTCCAGAGTCCCAGTTTGGTTCCGGAGTCCCAGTTTGGTTCCAGGCTCCCCCTTTCATTCTGGGCTCCCAGCTTGGTTCTGGGCTCCCAGTTTGGTTCCGGGCTCCCAGTTTAGAGCTTGGCGGTTCTGCTCCGGGTTCTGGGGTCCTGGGTTTGGTTCCGGGCTCCCAGTTTGGTTCCAGGTTCCCAGTCTGGTTCGGGGTCCCAGTCTAGTGCCGGGCTCCCGTCCTGGGGCTGGGGGCTCCTGCCTCGAGCTCCAGGCTCCCGCTGGGGCGCGGGCCCCGTCCCTGCTGGCTGCCCCCGGGGGGGCTCTTGCAGGGGCCGCCCGGGGCACGTTCACGGTGCGCGCCTGGCCCCAGGTGGCCGTGGTGCCCTTCGGGGGCTCGGTGGCCATCAACTGCAGCCACGGCGCCTGCCCGGGCCACGAGGCCACCCTGGGGCTGGAGACGTCGCTCACCAAGGACGCCGCGGCCGCCGGCAGCCGCTGGCAGAGCTTCGTCCTGGTCAACGTCTCCGAGTGGAGCCCGCGCCCCGCCATCTGCCACGGGACCTGCGGGGAGCAGCGGGCCACGGCGTCTGCCACCATCCTCGTCTACCGTGAGTGCGGGCAGCGGGCGGGGGGCGGCCCGGCGGGGCTCGAGCTGCACCCCACGGCTCGGCACCCACCCCCCCAGGGCTGCCGGAGAGCGTGGTGCTGGATCCGGTGCCCGCCGCGGCCGTGGGCGAGAGCCGCAACCTGACGTGCCGGGTGGCGGAGGTGGCCCCGCTGGCCAACCTGACGGTCACCCTGCGCCGGGGCGGCGAGACGCTGCGGACACAGAGCTTTGGGGCCGCCGCCGGCAGCGCCAGCGTGGCCGTCAGCCACCTGCTGACCGTCGGCCCCGGGGACCACGGGCAGGACGTCACCTGCCACGCCGAGCTGTCCCTGCGCCCTCACGGGCCGCTCTTCGCCCGCGCCGCCGTGCCTGTCAAGCTGGCGGTTTACGGTGAGGACCCGCAGCGCGGCTCGGAGCATCCTGAGCTTGGTCCCACTCAGATCTTGGCCCCATCCCCGTCTCCATCCCATCCCTGTTCCCTGTCCCTGTTCCAGTCCCCATCCCAAGCCTATCCCCATCCCTCTTCCATCCCCATCCCTATCCGAATCCCTTCCCATCCCACTTCCATCCCTATCCCAGTCTCCATCCCATCTCCGTCCTGTCCCCATCTCCATCCCCAGCCTCATTCCAGTCCCCATCCCCTTCCCTTGCCAGTCCCCATACACATCCCTATCCCGTCCCCATCCCTATTCCTCTCCCCATCCCTATCCCATCCCCATCTCTGTCCCCATCCCAATTTCCAGCCCCGTTTCCGTCCCCCTCCCCGTTTCCGAACCCATCCCATCCCGTCCCAATGCGCACCACGACCCAACCCCACACCGTGCCGTACCCCCCCCACCTTTACCACGCGTGTGTCCATGCCAGGCTCTCCACTCCCACCTCCACCACCCACCCCTCGCTGTGGGGGGGGTCTAGGAGCAGGGGGGGTCCCCTCGCTCTCCGGGTGCAGAGCCCCGAGGTCCCCTCACGGTGCCACCGCGTCCCCGCAGCTCTCCCCGAGCCACCGCAGCTGCAGGCCCCTGTGCGCCTCGAGGCCGGCACCGCCGCCAACGCCAGCTGCCGCGTGGTCGGCGCCTTCCCCGCCGAGGACGCCCACTTCGCCCTGGTGCTGGACGGGCGCAGCCTGGACGTGGCGGTTACGGAGGCGGGGGACACGCTGACCGCCAGCACCCGGCTCTCGCCCCGCACCGCTGGGCTCCAGGAGCTGAACTGCACCGTGGCCGTGGGCGCCGCGGCACGGACGGCGCGGGTGCGGCTCCACGTCTACCGTAAGCCCGCAGGAGGGAGGCGGTGGGGGACCCCCAAATCCCACCCCAAATATTGAGCTTTCACCCTCCATCCCGCAGGATTCCCAGCGCCCGTTCTGGAGCTCAGCCCGGTGCCGGCGGGCGGCGAGGTGACGGTGACGTGCCGCGCCGCCGCCGCCGAGCCCCCCGCTGTGCGGCTGCAGCTCCGCGATGCCGATGGGGGGGTCTTGGCCGAGGGGCCGCAGCCGCAGCTGGAGCTGCGCCTGGTGGCCCAGCGGGAGGACGACGGGCGCTGGTTCGGATGCCGGGCCAGCCTGGCCGTGGGGGACGGCACGGTGACAAAGGACACTGAGGCTCGGCTCGCTGTGCTGTGTGAGTCCTGCACGTGCCCCGAATCCGGCCCCTGTGAGCCCAAAATGTGGCTGTGGGGTGGAAATCCCAATTGTCTGCTGGTGTAGAGGGGGGGAGCGCTGAGGATGAAATGGGTGCAGGGCGTGGGGCCCCATCCTGTCCCCTTCCTATCCCTGTCCCCATCACATCCCAATCCCATTCCATCTCCATCCCCATCCCATCCCTGTTCCCATCACATCCCCATCCCAATTCCCATCCTAATTCCAATCCCCATCCCATCCCAAACCCCATCCCATCCCCATCTTTATCCAATCTCCATTCCATCCCTGTCCCCATCCCATCCCCATTCTTTCCTCATCTCCATCCCATCCTGTCCCCATTCCCATCCCCATCCCAATCCCATCCCATCCCCACACGCCCCTCCAGCCCCACCGGGTGCCCCCACCCCAGTCTTTCCCTCTTTCCCCCCAAAGACATGCCCGAAATGGAGGCGAGCTCCTGCCCGAGCAACCGCACGTGGCTGCAGGGGACACGGGAGGCGCTGTCCTGCAGGGCCACCGGCAACCCCACGCCCACCGTCACCTGCGCCCGCGATGGGGCCATCGTCAGCACCCACCGACCCGAGCTGGTCACCCGCTCCCGCGCCGGCACCTACCTCTGCAACGCCACCAACAGCTTGGGGACGCGCAGCCGGCTCATCACCGTCCGCGTGGAGTGTGAGTGGGGCAGGGAACGGGGGCACCGGGGCGGAGGGCAGGGGGACAGGGCACCCACCGCAAGTTTGGGGGCGAGGCCGCGGGGAGAGGGAGGCAGCATCCCTGGGGGAGGCAGCGAGGATGCTCAGAGGCTGAGAGCTGGGGGTGTTCGGCCTCAATTCTCTAATTCTATTATTCTCTAATCCTCTAATCCTGTAAATCTACAACTCTCTAATTCTAAAATTCTGTAATCCTGAGATTCTCTAATTCTGTAAACCTATAATTCCGTAATTCTATAGTTCTATAACTCTGTAACTCTATAATTCTGTGATTCTCTGACCGAACCCGTGTCCCCCCCAGATGAGCCCAGCCTGACGGAGAGCGGGTGCCCCGCGCACCGCACCTGGGTGGAGGGCGAGCGGCGCGAGCTGGCGTGCCGCGCCGAGGGGAACCCGGCCCCCAGCACCCGCTGCACCCGCGACGAGGGCCCCCCCAGCGCCGGGGGCGGCCGGGCCGTCAGCCGGAGCGACGCCGGGCGCTACACCTGCCGGGCCACCAACAAGCACGGCTCGGCGCTGCGCAGCGTCTACGTCAGCGTCGAGTGTGAGTGGGGGGAGTTGGGGGTGCTGTGGCCGTGCCGGCGGTGCCGTGGTTGTGCTGGGGGGTGCCAGGGCCGTGCCGGGAATCTGGCAGTGCCAGGGATGCCGTGGGTGTTTTGGGGATGCAGCCATGCCAAGGATGCTGTTCACCATGCGAGGGATGCCGTGGCCGTGCCGGCGCTGCCATGGCTGTTGCGGGGATCTGGCCGTGGCACAGACACTCTTATCCATGGCAGGGATCCTGGCTGTGCCATAAATGCTGTAGCTCCACCAGGAATCCCACAGCCATGCCAGGGACCCGGTGGCCATGCCGGGGATCTCCTAGCCATGCTGGGGATGCCGGCGATGCCACCGGAGACCCCAACCTCCACCCTCTCTCCTTGCAGACGAGCCCAGTATCGGCGAGGCCGGCTGCCCGGCGCGGCGGCTCTGGGTGGAGGGGACGGCGGCGGAGCTGGGCTGCAATGCCAGCGGCAACCCCCTGCCCCACGTCGCCTGCACCAAGCTGGGGGACCCCCACGCCCCCCCGGCCAGCCCCAACGTCACCCGTGCCCACGCCGGCACCTACCAGTGCCGAGCCACCAACGCGCACGGCTCAGCTCTCCGCAACATCACCATCACCGTCGAGTGTGAGCGTGGCACCGGGAGGGGGGGAAGAAGGAAAACAGGGGAGGTTTTGGGGTAAAAAAGGGGTGACTTGGGGTTTTTTGCTTCCCCACGCAGACAGCCCGGTGGCGGTGAGCCTGCGCGTGGTGCCCTCGGCCAACGTCTCCCGCGGCGCGAGCTTCAGCGTGGAGTGCCGCGCCGAGGGGCTGCCGGCCCCCACCTTCGGCTGGGCGCTGCCGCCCGCCCCCAACCTGCGCTTCGGCGCCGACAACCGCTCGGTGGCCGTGGCGCGAGCGGCCGCCGCCAACCGCGGCGTCTACACCTGCACCGCGTCCAACCAGCACGGCCGGCGCGCCGGCAGCGTGGTGGTGCGCGTGGATGGTGAGCCAAGGGCGCAGGGTGGGGGGACCCCGGGGATGTCATCAGCACTGGGGTGGCATCACCGGCGTCCCCTTGTTGCCCCGCAGAGAGCCGGCTGGCCCTACTGGTGTCACTGGGCGTGCTGGGCGCCGTCACCGTGCTGGGGCTGGCGGCGGCGGGGATTTACTACCTGAAGACGACGGCGTGCAAGAAGGGCGAGTACAACGTGCGGGACGCCGAGGGCACCTCGGAAGGCGCCCGCCTGCACCAGGGGGACGTAGGGGGCCGCGGGGAGGTGTTCGGCATCCAGCTCACCCCAACCTGAGGGACGGGGACATCCCCTCCGCCACGCAGGGACGATTTGCACACTGCCAGGGTTTGGCCCCACGGTTGGCATGGGCTGGGGGTCCCCAAAGGCGCAGGGGACATGAGGACCCCCGAGCCGGGAGGGCTGTCATGATGCTGTCCCCAAGGTAATGGGTTGGGTTTGATTTTTTTTTTGGTGGGGGGGGGGGGGGGGGGTGTTGGTTTTTTAGCCACTTCGGCATCTAATTTTATGGAGACTGCAGCGGGAGGGGCCTCACGCAATGAGGCCATCGCCGCCGTGCTGGAATGTGCCAAATAAATAATTTACATTTTAAAGAGAGGGAGGAGGACGGTGGCAGGACGGGACCCTGCTCAGAGCACCCAGCTCTGCACTGCACGGGGGGGCACCCCGCCGCAGCGCTCCCCCATGAGTCTCCCCCCCCCGGGTCCGACGGGCACGGAGCCTTGTAGACGGCAGCGAAAAAATAAGTTTAATGAGACGGCCGGGGACCGCCCTGCGCTGCTTCCTGTGGCCCTGCCCGGCGCTGGGAGCCCCCCCGGGCCCCCCCAGAGCTTCAGCACTTGTCCTTGTTCTGCCACCACAGGAGGTGGTAGATGCCGCACTTCTCGGCGTGGTAATGGGCGGCGTAGATGAAGCCGGCGCCGCCGAGCAGGGCAACAACCAGCAGCGTTAGCAGCAAGGCCAGGAGGACGTGGGACGGGGGCTCTGGGGACAAAGGGATGGGGACAGGTGAAATGGGGATGGGGACAGGGAAGGGACGGGGATGGGAGCGAGGACAGGACAGGAGCGGGGACGGGAAGAGGGATGGGAATGGGATGGGGACAGGAAGGGGATGGCGACAGGAAGGGAACAGGGAAGGGAATGGAATGGGGACAGGTTGGGAACAAGGATAGGAATGGGGATGGGAATGGGACAAGGACAGGAAGAGGGATGGGAATGGGGTGGGGACAGGACGGGAACGGGGAGAGGAACAACATAGGAATGAGGACAGGGATGGGAAGAGAATGGGAACAGGGATGGGAAGAGAATGGGAACAGGGATGGGAAGAGAATGGGAACGAGATGGGAATATGAGCAGGTATGGGAACGGGGACGGAATGGGATGGGGACAGATGAACGTGAGGTCAGGGATGGGAACAGAATGGGGACAGAGATGAGACAGGGATGGAAATGGGACAAGGACAGGGATGAGAGTGAGGACAGGGAGTGGATGGGATCAGGGACAGGGACAAGATGGGGACAGGGGCAAGATAGGGATGGGAGTAGGATGGGGACAGGGACGAGCGATGACAATGACGGGATGGGGACAGGGATGGGGACAATATGGGGATGGGGACGAGATAGGGATGGGGACAGGGACGAAAGTAGGCACAGGGATGGGATGGGGACAGGGACGGGGACAAGAAGATGGAAACAGGACCAGGAATAGGAACAGGACAGGGATGAGACGGGGCCATGGGTGTCCCCAGGGACTCACCCACCACCTCCATCGTCACCGGGGCAGATGTGCGGGTGAAGCGGGGCCCGGTGGCCTGGCAGGTGAGGTTGTGCCCGTGGTCCTGCTCGCGGGCGGTGATGCCGTTGGGCACGTCCACCCTGGTGGCCTGGGGGAAGGTGGCCATGGCCAGCACCTCGCCGCCGCGCCACAGCGTCACCGTCAGGTTGTGGATGACGGCCACGCTCACCACCCGGCACGTCACGGTGTAGTTCTTGCCCGGTGCCATCGGCGGCACCGGCTCCAGCGCCACCTCCTTGGGGACAGCTGGGGAGAGGGGAAAAGGGGCCGGGGGTGGCACCTGGGGACATCTCGGAGCCACCGCGGTCCTTGTGGGAATTGATGGGTGTGGGGTGGGGACTGGGAGAGGGACTGGAAATGGATCGAGGGTGGGGATGGGGAGGGTAAAAAAAAGGAGGCATGGGGGAAAGGGGCGGCCAAGGGGGAAAAAGGGAAAGGGGGAAGTGGCGGCCGAGTGGAAAAGCGAAAGGGAAAGTGGTGGCCGAGGGGAAAGCGAAAGGGAAAGGGGCGGCGGTGGGGAAAGGGGTGGGATGCTCCGAGCCGCGCTGCGGGTCCTCACCGTAAACCGTCAGCTCGACGGGCATGGAATCGTTCAGGAAGAGCTGCCCGTGAGGGCGCAGGGACAGCTCGGCGTGGCAGGTGACGTTCTGCCCGTGGTCCCCGGGGCCGACGGTCAGCAGGTGGCTGACGGCCACGCTGGCGCTGCCGGCGGCGGCGCCGAAGCTCTGCGTCCGCAGCGTCTCGCCGCCCCGGCGCAGGGTGACCGTCAGGTTGGCCAGCGGGGCCACCTCCGCCACCCGGCACGTCAGGTTGCGGCTCTCGCCCACGGCCGCGGCGGGCACCGGATCCAGCACCACGCTCTCCGGCAGCCCTGGGGGGGTGGGTGCCGAGCCGTGG
Organism: Anser brachyrhynchus; assembly: GCF_964034855.1. Classification (NCBI taxonomy): domain Eukaryota; kingdom Metazoa; phylum Chordata; class Aves; order Anseriformes; family Anatidae; genus Anser; species Anser brachyrhynchus. The sequence continues at coordinate 27,909 of NW_027664104.1, forward strand.
GGTGCAGCTCGAGCCCCGCCGGGCCGCCCCCCACCCGTCGCCCGCACTCACGGTAGACGAGGATGGTGGCAGACGCCGTGGCCCGCTGCTCCCCGCAGGTCCCGTGGCAGATGGCGGGGCGCGGGCTCCACTCGGAGACGTTGACCAGGACGAAGCTCTGCCGGCGGCTGCCGGCGTCCTTGGTGAGCGACGTCTCCAGCCCCAGGGTGGCCTCGTGGCCCGGGCAGGCGCTGTGGCTGCAGTTGATGGCCACCGAGCCCCCGAAGGGGACCACGGCCACCTCGGGCGAGGCGCGCACCGTGAACGTGCCCCGGGCGGCCCCTGCAAGAGTCCCCCTCACGGGAAGCCAGCGGGGACGGGGCCCGCGCCCGGGCAGGAGATAGGACCCTGGGCCAGGAGCCCCCAGCCCCAGAAAGGGAGCCCGGAACCAAATGGGGACCTCAGAACCAAAACCCGGGACCCCAAAAGCTGGAGCAGGACCCCCAAGCTCCGAACTGGGAGCCCATAACCAAACTGGGACCCCAGAACCAAAGGGGGAGCCTGGAGCCAAACTGGGAGCTTGGAACCAAACCCCAGGACCCCATCCCCAAACCCAGGACCCCAGAACCCAGAGCAGAACCCCCAAGCTCCAAACTGGGAGCCTGGAACCAAACTGGGAACCCAGAACTTTGGTTGGAGCCTGGAACCAAACTGGGAGCCCAGTACCAAAGGGTGAGCCCGGAATCAAAACCCAGGACCCCATCCCAACCCAGGACCCCAGAACCCAGAGCAGGACCCCCAAGCTCCAAACTGGGAGCCTGGAACCAAACTGGGAGCCCAGTACCAAAGGGTGAGCCCAGAACCAAAACCCAGGACCCCAAACCCAGGACCCCAGAACCCAGAGCAGGACCCCCAAGCTCCAAACTGGGAGCCTGGAACCAAAGCCCAGAACGCCAGCCCAGGACCCCAGCCCCACACTGGGACCCCAGCCCCAAAGCCCAGGACCCCAACACCCACCCACTGTAGCGTCCCCCCCCCAGCTGCCACCCACCTCCCGCAGCTTTGGGGGGGTCAGCACTCCAGGCTCCCCGGTGCCCGCCCCCCCCCCCCCCCCTTCTACCTGCCAGGGCCAGGAGCAGGGGTGGCAGAAGCCCACGGTCGGTCCCATGGGTGGCAGCTCTCCGGGTGTCCCTGAGCCCTGCTGGGCGGCGGCGGCGTCACATTCCCACCGCCAGCCCTGGGAAGTCCCCTCGCTGGGAAGCGTCACCTTCCTGTCCCTTTTCCTGCCCACCCTTCCTGCCTGCACGGCCATGGCCGCGGTGCCACCAGCAGCGGCAGCACCCCAAATCCTACCCCATGTCCCCAGCCCATTACCGGAGACCCCCAAATCCAGCCCCACGTCCCCCCCAAATCCTGCCCCATGTCCCAGCCCATTACCGGAGACCCCCGGCATGGCCCCCATGTCCTGTCCCCCCAAATCCTGCCCCACGTCCCCAACCTGTTACCCCGGAGCCCCCCCAGCAGGGCCCCCATGTCCTGTCACCCCCCAATCCTGCCCCACATCCCCAGCCCGTTACCGGAGCCCCCCCAGCAGGGCCCCCATGTCCTGTCGCCCCCAAATCCTGCCCCACATCCCCAACCCGTTACCAGAGGACCCCAAAACAGCACAGCCCCCACCTCCTGCCCCAAATCCTGCCCTGTGTCCCCAGCCTGTTAACGGAGACCCCCAGCAACACCCCCACCCCCCTGTCCCCAAATCCTGCCCTGTGTCCCCAACCCATTATCGGATTATTGGGGACCCCCAGCATGGCCCCCATGTCCTGTCGCCCCCAAATCCTGCCCCACATCCCCAACCCGTTACCAGAGACCCCCCAAAACAGCCCCCACCTCCTGCCCCAAATCCTGCCCCGTGTCCCCAACCCGTTACCGGAGACCCCCAACACGGCCCCCACCTCCTGCCCCAAATCCCCACCCCCATAAGGAGACACAGCCCCCTGCCACCCCCTTGCTCCCCCCCAACCCCCCTCCCACGTCCCCCCCACAGCCCCCAGCCGAGGCCACCAACCTCCCCTGACCCCCCCCCCAGGTTTCCCCACCGATGTGTCCCCCCCCCCCCCAAGAAGAGGTGACACCAGGACGTGCCGAGTGCCCCCTCCACCAGGAGGCCGTTTAATGGCCCCCAAGCACCCCCCAATTCACAACCCCAGCTCCCACCCCCCCCCGAACAAAATTTGGGGGGGGGGTCCAGCACCGCTGTCACCCCCTGCCCTGCGCGTCCCCCGTCCCCGCAATGGGGGCACCGGGAGCCGGGGGGGGCGCTTCTCCGCGGGACGCTCCAGCACCGCTGGCACCGCTGCCGGTACTTCTTGTACCTAGGGGGGGGAGTAGAATTTTTTAGGGGGGGGGGGTCAGACCTTGGGGGGGGGGGGGTATTGGGGTGCTGGGGGGGGGGCCCTACCTGATCCCACAGGCGTTGCAGAGGGGGGGTCCCGTTCTCGGCCGCCCCGCCACAGGGGGGGTGCGCTGGGTCTTGCAGGAGGCGCAGCTCTTGCCCCCCCCTGGGGACAACAGGGACATGGTGACCCCCCCCCCCCCCAAAATCCCCAAATGGGGGGGGGGCATAGACAACCCCCCCCCCCCCCAGGTTTTGTCACCCCCCCCTCCCAAGCCTTACCCTGAGCAGGGGGGGCGTCATCGTCCGAGCTGCTGCCGGCCCCTGGGGTCCTGGCGTGGGGGGCGCGGGCGCTGCCCCCCCGGCTGTGGGGAGCGGAGAGGGCGAGATGGGGGGGGGCACATGGAGGGGGGGGGGGCGCAGAATTGTGGACAGACAGACGGACGGACAGATGGAGCAGCCCCAAGGGCTGGGGGAGCCCGGAGGGGACCGCAAACGGACGGACAGACGGACGGACGGAGCAGCCCGGGGAGCCCCACCTGGACGGACGGACAGACGGACGGACGGGAGCCCAGGGGTGCGTCCGGACAGACGGACGGACAGACCAGCCCCAGGTTTGGTGTGCCCGGAGGTGAGTCCAGACAGACAGACGGACAGACAGAGCAGCCAAGGATGCCCAGAGGCGCGTCTGGACAGACAGACGGACTGGGTTTAGGTTTGGGGTGCCCAGAGGTGCATCCGGACAGACAGACGGACAGACGGAGCAACCCAAAGGCTGGCGATGCCCCGAGGTGCACCCAGACAGACGGACGGACAGAGCCACCCAAGGGACACCCAGCGCCCTGCCTGGACAAATGGACAGACAGACAGACAGGTGGCTGGAGCCACCCAAGGGACACCCAGCGCTGTGTCTGGACAGATGGATGGACAGACAGACGGACAGAGCCACCCAAGGGACACCCAGCACCCTGCCTGGACAGACAGATGGACAGAGGCACCCAGGGGACACCCAGCACCCTGCCTGGACAGACAGAGAGACAGAGGCACCCAAGGGACACCCAGTGCCCTGCCCGGACAGACAGACGGATGGAGCCACCCAAGGGACACCCAGCACCCTGCCCGGACAGACAGATGGACAGAGGCACCCAAGGGACACCCAGCACCCTGCCCGGACAGACAGACGGACAGACAGACAGATGGCTGAAGCCACCCAAGAGACACCCAGCGCCGTGTCTGGACAGATGGACGGACAGACAGACGGACAGACAGAGGCACCCAAGGGACACCCAGCGCCCTGCCTGGACAGACAGACAGACAGAGGCACCCAAGGGACACCCAGCACCATGTCCAGACGGACGGACGGACAGATGGAGCCACCCAAAGGACACCCATTGCCCTGACTGGACAGACAGATGGACAGAGCCACCCAAGGGACACCCAGCACCCTGCCCAGACAGGCGGACAGACAGACAGAGGCACCCAAGGGACACCCAGTGCCCTGCCTGGACAGACAGACAGACAGAGGCACCCAAGGGGACACCCATTGCCCTGCCCGGACAGACAGACGGACACACGCAGCCCCCCCCCGCGGGTGGGTACCTGCGGCGGGCGACGATGAGGAGGCCGCAGCCTTCGTCGCCCCCCCCCCGCGGCGGGGGGGCCCAGGCGCAGGCTGAGGGTGACCCCGCGGAACGAGGGGTCCCGGGGGGGGCGCCCCCCGCCTGGGGGTCGCCTGCTTGCGGGGCCGGCCCGGGGGGGCCAGGTGGCGGCACTGGAGGCTGATGAGGCTCAGGGCGTCGAGGCCGCGGGGGGAGGCCGGGGGCAGCCCCGGGGGGTCCCGGGGGGGGTCGGGGGGTTCCGGGGGGGGGCGCGGGGGGGGCCAGGAGCCGGGCGGATTCCTGCAGGAAAGCGAGGCCGCGGCCGGGGGGGGGGGGAGGAGGAGGCGGGGGGGAGAGCGGGGGGTCCCGGGGGGGGGGTCCCGCTGCTGGGTATGGGGGGGGGGGGGTAAGGGGGGAGGTTATGGGGTGGGGGGGGAGGTTATGGGGTCGGGGGGGGTTATGGGACAGGGGGGGTTAGGGGGGTGGGGGAGGTTATGGGATGGGGGGGTTATGGGATGGGGGGGTTATGGGGGGTGGGAGAGGTTAGGGGGTTGGGGGGGTTATGGGATGGGGGGGGGTTATGGGATGGGGGGGTTATGGGATGGGGGGGTTATGGGGGGTGGGAGAGGTTATGGGGTCGGGGGGGTTATGGGGATGGGGGGGTTATGGGATGGGGGGGGGTTATGGGATGGGGGGGGGTTATGGGATGGGGGGGGTTATGGGATGGGGGGGGTTATGGGATGGGGGGGTTATGGGATGGGGGGGGTTATGGGATGGGGGGGGTTATGGGATGGGGGGGGTTATGGGGATGGGGGGGGTTATGGGGGGGTGGGAGAGGTTAGGGGGTTGGGGGGAAGGTTATGGGATGGGGGGGTTAGGGGGTTGGGGGGAGGTTATGGGATGGGGGGGGTTATGGGGGGTGGGAGAGGTTAGGGGGTTGGGGGGGGTTATGGGATGGGGGGGGTTATGGGATGGGGGGGAAGAGGTTATGGGATTGGGGGGGGTTATGGGGGGTGGGAGAGGTTAGGGGGGTTGGGGGGGGAGGTTATGTGATGGGGGGGGTTTATGGGACCGGGGGAGGGGGGGGGAAGAGGTTAAGGGATCAGGGGGTCATGGGATTGGGGAGGGTAATGGGGTCGGGGGGGGGGGGGGGTTATGGGGATGGGGGGGAGGAGGTCACAGGATGGGGGGGGGTGGGTATGGGACCGGGGGGGGGGAAGAGGTTAAGGGGGGGGGGAAGAGGTTAAGGGGGGGGACACGAGGTTAATGGGGGGGGAGGCACCGACCCCCGCCGTGCCCCCCTCCCGCCCCAGTTCCTCCCCATCCCCACCTGAGGCCCCGGGGGTCCCCGCTCGTGCCCCCCCCCCGGGCTGCCCAGCGGCGGGGGGGCCGGGGGGGGGGCCGCAGGGCTCGGGCTCGAGGCAGAGCAGGCGCTGCAGGACCGAGAAGTCGGGGGGGCTGCCCCTCCTGGAAGAGCTGCTCCGCCATCGCGCCCCCCCCCCCCCCCTTCCAAAATCTGCCCCCCCCCCTCCACGGGAACGGGCCCAAAACCCCCCCCCCCGGGCACGGCCCTAAACCGGCCCCGGCCCCCAAACCGGCCTCAGCTGTGCGGGGGGGGGCGGGGGGGGGGGGGGCAGGTAAAAGGGGCAGGACCCCCCCCCAGCAAGGGCACGGTCCTCCAGGAGGGGGCTGGACCCCCCCCCCAGGGATGGGGGAGGACCCCTTATGGGGTGGGACCCCCCCCCCGTATGGAGCAGGACCCCCCCCAGATGTGTCAGGACCCCCCCCCAGGATAGAGCAGGGCCCCCCCAGGGTGCATCAGGACCCCCCCAGATGGGGCAGAGCCCCCCCAAGCTGTGTCAGGACCCCCCCCCAGATCAGTCATGACCCCCCCCAGACCCCCCCCAAGGGACACTCCACAAGCCCCCCCCCCCCCCCCCCCATTCCCGGGGGGGTCCATCCCCGCCCCCCCCATACAGACCCGAGGCTCGGGGACGAAGCAGGACCCCCCCAGATGGAGCAGGACCCCCCCCAGGTGGGACACAGCCCCCCTGAAATGTGTCAGAACCCCCCCAGGAATTGTCAGAGCCCCCCCCAGATGGGGCAGAGCCCCCCAGGATGTGTCAGGACCCCCCCCAGGATGTGTCAGGACCCCCCCCAAGACGCAACAGAGCCCCCCAGATGGGACAAAGCCCCCCTGAAATGTGTCAGGACCCCCCCAGGATGTGTCAGAGCCCCCCCCGAGATGTGTCAGGACCCCCCCCAAGATGCGTCAGAGCCCCCCCCAGGATGTGTCAGGACCCCCCCAGATGGGGCAGAGCCCCCCCAGGATGTGTCAGGACCCCCCCCAGGATGTGTCAGAGCCCCCCCAGGATGTGTCAGGACCCCCCCCAAGATGCGTCAGAGCCCCCCCAGGATGTGTCAGGACCCCCCCAAGATGCGTCAGAGCCCCCCCAGGATGTGTCAGGACCCCCCCCAGATGGGGCAGAGCCCCCCCAGGATGCGTCAGAGCCCCCCCCAGGCTGTGTCAGGGCCCCCCCCAGGATGCGTCAGGGCCCCCCCAAGATGCGTCAGAGCCCCCCCAAGCTGTGTCAGAGCCCCCCCAGATGGGGCAGAGCCCCCCAGGATGTGTCAGGGCCCCCCCCAAGATGCGTCAGAGCCCCCCAGGATGTGTCAGGACCCCCCCCAGATGGGGCAGAGCCCCCCCAGGATGTGTCAGGACCCCCCCCAGATGGGGCAGAGCCCCCCCAAGATGCGTCAGAGCCCCCCCCCGGGATGTGTCAGGACCCCCCCCAGGATGTGTCAGGACCCCCCCAGATGGGGCAGCGCCCCCCCAAGCTGTGTCAGGACCCCCCCCAGGATGTGTCAGAGCCCCCCCAGGCTGTGTCAGGACCCCCCCAGATGGGGCAGCGCCCCCCCCAAGCTGTGTCAGGACCTCCCCAGGATGTGTCAGAGCCCCCCCAGGCTGTGTCAGGACCCCCCCAGGATGTGTCAGAGCCCCCCCAGGCTGTGTCAGGACCTCCCCAGATCAGTCACGACCCCCCCAAGGGACACCCCACAACCCCCCCCCCACCCCCCCATTCCCGGGGGGGGGGGGTCCACCCCCGCGCCCCCCCCGTACAGACCCGAGGCTCAGGGACGAGGTTTTTTTTTTTATTGCCAGAAGCCCCCCGGGGGGCCCCGCCAGCAGCCGCCCGCCCGGCCTGGGGGTCCCCCCCAGTACCGGGGTGGGGGGGGGGGCAGCGGCGGAGCGGGGGGGGGCCCCCGGGGGTCTCCGCCGTCAGTGGGGCCGGGGGACGTGGCCGTCGACGTAGAAGTTGCGGGTGAAGGGGGGCAGCGTCAGCTCAGCGCCCTCCAGCAGCGGGCTCAGCACCAGCTGGCAGCCCAGGCGCGAGGTGAGCTGCAGCTGCGGGGCCAGCTCCAGCAGGTCCTCCTCCCTGCGGGGCGTATAGGGTCAGGGGGGGGAATAGGGGCGGGGGGGGGAAATAGGGGCGGGGGGGGGTATGGGGTCGGGGGGGGGAAATAGGGGCGGGGGGGGTAAATAGGGTCGGGGGTGGTGTATGGGGTTAGGGGTTTGTATAGGGTCATGGGGGGTAAATAGGGTCGGGGAGGGTAAATAGGGTCAGGGGGGGTGTATGGGGTTAGGGGGTGTATAGGGTCGGGGGGGTAAATAGGGTCGGGGGGGTAAATAGGTTCGGGGGGGGGGAAATAGAGTCAGGGGGCTTGTATGGGGTCAGGGGTGTAAATAGGGTCAGGGGTGGTATATGGGGTTAGGGGGTGTGTATAGGGTCATGGGGGGTAAATAGGGTCGGGGGGGTAAATAGGGGTCAGGGGGGTGTATGGGGTTAGGGGGTGTGTATAGGGTCATGGGGGGTAAATAGGGTCGGGGGGGGTATGTATAGGGTCAGGGGGGTGTATGGGGTTAGGGGGTGTGTATAGGGTCATGGGGGGTAAATAGGGTCGGGGGGGGTAATAGGGTCGGGGGGGGTGTATGGGGTTAGGGGGTGTATAGGATCGGGGGGGTAAATAGGGTCGGGGGGGGTAAATAGGGTCAGGGGGGGTGTATGGGGTTAGGGGGTGTGTATAGGGTCATGGGGGGTAAATAGGGTCGGGGGGGTAAATAGGTTCGGGGGGGGGAAATAGAGTCAGGGGGCTTGTATGGGGTCAGGGGTGTAAATAGGGTCAGGGGTGGTATATGGGGTTAGGGGGTGTGTATAGGGTCATGGGGGGGTAAATAGGGTCGGGGGGGGTAAATAGGGTCAGGGGGGTGTATGGGGTTAGGGGGTGTGTATAGGGTCATGGGGGGTAAATAGGGTCGGGGGGGGTATGTATAGGGTCAGGGGGGTGTATGGGGTTAGGGGGTGTGTATAGGGTCATGGGGGGTAAATAGGGTCGGGGGGGGTAATAGGGTCGGGGGGGTGTATGGGGTTAGGGGGTGTATAGGATCGGGGGGGTAAATAGGGTCGGGGGGGGTAAATAGGGTCAGGGGGGTGTATGGGGTTAGGGGGGTGTGTATAGGGTCATGGGGGGTAAATAGGGTCGGGGGGGTAAATAGGGTCGGGGGGGAAATAGGGTCAGGGGGCTTGTATGGGGTCAAGGGGGTAAATAGGGTCAGGGGTGGTATATGGGGTTAGGGGGTGTGTATAGGGTCATTGGGGGTAAATAGGGTCGGGGGGGTAAATAGGGTCAGGGGGGTGTATGGGGTTAGGGGGTGTATAGGGTCATGGGGGGGTAAATAGGGTCAGGGGGGTGTATGGGGTTAGGGGGTGTATAGGGTCGGGGGGGGTAAATAGGGTCGGGGGTGGTGTATAGGGTTAGGGGGTGTGTATAGGGTCATGGGGGGTAAATAGGGTCGGGGGAGGTATGTATAGGGTCAGGGGGGTGTATGGGGTTAGGGGGTGTGTATAGGGTCATGGGGGGTAAATAGGGTCAGGGGGGTGTATGGGGTCAGGGGGTATGTATAGGGTCACGGGGGTAAATGGGGTTTTGGGGTGTATGGGGTCAGGGGGGGTAAATAGGGTTGGGGGGGTAAATAGGGTCAGGGAGGTAAACAGGGTCGGGGGGGTATGGGGTCTGGGGGGGTAAATAGGGTCAGGGGGGGTAAATAGGGTCGGGGGGGTTTGGGCTCTGGGGGGTAAATAGGGTCGGGGGGGTATGGGGTCTGGGGGGGTAAATAGGGTCAAGGGGGTGTATAGGATCAGGGGGGTAAATAGGGTCGGGGGGGTGTATAGGGTCGGGGGGTTGTATAGGGTTGGAGGGACGTATAGTGTCAGGGGGGCATATAGGGTCAAGGCGGGTAAATAGGGTCAGGGGACTATATAGGGTGTGGGGAGAGTAACAAGGGTCCCTAATGGGGCTGTGGGGTCCCTAATGGGGTTATGGGGCCCTGCGGGTGGGGGGGGAACTGTGGGGTCTGGGGGGGTGTTGTGGGGTCCTGGAGCAGGGGGAGGCTGGGGGGTTATGGGGGGTGTTGTGGGGTCCTAAGGGGTGCTGGGGGGTCCTGGGGGGTCCCAGGAGGGGCTGTGGGGTGCTGAGGGGTCCTGGAGGGGGCTGTGGGGTCCTGGTGGGGGGGGGTTGTGGGCTCCCAGGGGGGCTGGGGGGTCCTGTGGGGTCCCAGAGGGGGGGGCTGGGGGGTAATGGGGGGTACTGGGGGGTCCCTAATAGGGCTGTGGGGTCCGGTGGGGGCTGTGGGGTCTGGGGAGGTCCCGGGGAGGGGCTGTGGGGTCCCTAATGGGGCTGTGGGGTTCTGGGTGGGCTGTGGAGTCCGGGGGGTGCTGTGGGGTCCTGTGGGGTCCCGGGGGGGGGGCTGTGAGGTACTGGGGAGGGGCTGTGGGGCCCGGGGGGGGGCTGTGGGGTCCCTAGTGGGGCTGTGGGATCCTGGGGGTGTTGTGGGGTCCGGGGGGGGGGTGCTGTGGGGTCCAGGGGGGTCTGTGGGGTTCTGGGGAGGGCTGTGGGCTTCCGGGTGGGGCTGTGGGGTTCTGGGGGGGGGTCCTGGGGGGGGCTGGGGAGCGCTGAGAGGTCCTGGGAGGTCCCGGGGGGGGCTGCGGGGTCCCAGAGAGGGCTGTGGGGTCCTGGGGGGCCTCAGGGGTCCGTGATGGGGCTGTGGGGTTCTGGGGGGGTCCTGTGGGGGCTGGGGAGCGCTGAGAGGTCCTGGGAGGTCCCGGGGGGGGGCTGTGGGGTCTGGGGGGTCCCGGTGGGCGCTGGGGGGTCCTGAGGGGTGCTGTGAGGTCCTGGGAGGGCTGGGGGCTGTGGGGGGGGCTGTGGGGGGGCTGTGGGATTCCTAATGGGGTTATGGGGCCCGTGGGGGGGGGGGGGGGGTTCGGGGCGGGTCTGTGGGGTCGGGGAGGTGGGGGGGGGGGGTCCCGGGGGGGGCCGTTACTCTTCGCGGGCCCGGCAGGCGGCTGAGGTGGGCGCTGCTGACGTAGACGTGGCAGGTGGAGCAGGCCAGCGACGCCTCGCAGGCACCTACGGCACCGGGGGGGGGGACACACACACACGAAGGGTGCTCGGTACCGGCCCCGGTGACCCCCCCCCCCCCCCCCCACTCTCACACCCCCCGGTGCCCACCCTCGAGCTCCAGCCCGTAGCGCTGCGCCAGCCGCAGGACGCTCTCCCCCGACCCGGCCCCGCGCCGGCACCCGCCGCCCGCTGCGGTCCACGAAGACGACGTTCCACCCTGCGGACACAGCGGCCGTCAGCGCCCGGCCCCCCCCCCCCCCCACCCGGGCACGGAACCGCCGCCCCGGGCACGGAACCGGCCCCCCCCCCCCCCCCCCCCCCCGCCTCACCACTCGGTGCCGGTCGCGGCGCAGCAGAAGCCCCGCAGCAGCGCCCGGCCGCCGCGCAGCGCTCTGCGGGCCGCCATGACGGGGGGGCGGGCTTATAAAGGGGGGCGGGGCTTGCCGGAGGGGGGCGTGGCCAGGGCTGGGGCGGTTGCGATTGGCGGGGGTATTCTGAGGGGAGGGGCTACGGGAGGAGGGGGCGTGGCCTGGTGGGGCTGTTGCGGTGGGGGGCGTGGCCACGGAGAGTGGGCGTGGCTATGGGGAAGGGGGCGTGGCTATGGGGAAGGGGGCGTGGCCATTAGCCCCCCCCCAGTAAAGGGGGGGGGGGAATTGGGGGGGCT
>NW_027664103.1:0-11000 GCF_964034855.1 Anser brachyrhynchus
AAGAAGAGGAACAGGGACAGGCAAACAGAACAGGGACAAAAACAAAAAAGGAATGAATAGGGACAGGAAAACCGAACAGGGACAAAAACAGAAAAGGAATGATCAGGTACAGGCTAACAGAACAGGGATGACCAAAAAGAGCATATGGGAGGGCCACGATGGTTTACGCAGGACCCCCAAACAAGGACTCCAGGAGTTGGAGGGGCAGCCAGAGCCCCCCGGCTGGGCAGCACTCAGTGCCTGCCTCTCCCAGGGATGGGGTTATAAAGTTTGTTAAAGATAGACTTAGTATGCCTGGCAGTTTTTCTCTGTATTTTAGTTTGTGTTAATAGTGCTTTCTTAATTTGTGTTTCTCTTGCTTTCTTAATTTCTGTTAATCGCGCCTTCTTAATTTGTGTTAAACCTGCTTTCTTAATTTGTGTTAATCGAGCTCTTTTATGTTAATAAAGGAGGGGGAGATGTGGGAGCCTGGCCATGGGGTTAGACAAGCCCCATGGTTGGTGATAAGATCTGACTAATAAAGTAGAGACCATCAGGAAAGTAAAGAGTTGAGAGGGAACAAAGAAGGGTGATTCAGGAGACACCTTAAACAGGGACATGAAGAACAGGAACAGGGATAGTCTAACAGAACAGGGACGAAAATAAAAAAGTAATGAATAGGGACAGGCTATCAGAACAGGGACAAACAAAAAACAGCGTATGGGAGGGTCTCGCTGGCATAGGCAGGACCCCCAAACAAGGACCCCAGGAGTTGGAGGGGCAGCCAGAGCCCCCCGGCTGGGCAGCACTCAGTGCCTGCCTCTCCCAGGGTTGTGGTTACAAAGTTTGTTAAAGATGGAATTAGTATGCCTGGCATTTTTTCTCTGTATTTTAATTTGTGTTAATAGTGCTTTCTTAATTTGTGTTTCTCTAGCTTTCTTAATTTCTGTTAATCGTGCCTTCTTAATTTGTGTTAAACCTGCTTTCTTAATTTGCGTTAATCGAGCTCTTTTATGTTAATAAAGAAGGGGGAGATGTGGGAGCCTGGCCATGGGGGTCGACAAGTCCCATGGTTGGTGATAACATCCGACTCTTAAAGATGAGGCCATCAGGAAACTAAAGAGTTGAGAGGGAACAAAGAAGGGTGATTCAGGAGACACCTTAAACAGGGACATGAAGAACAGGAACAGGGATAGTCTAACAGAACAGGGACAAAAACAAAAAAGGAATGAATAGGGACAGGCTATCAGAACAGGGACAAGCAAAAAACAGCATATGGGAGGGTCCCACTGGCGTATGCTGGACCCACAAACAAGGACTCCAGGAGTTGGAGGGGCAGCCAGAGCCCCCCGGCTGGGCAGCACTCAGTGCCTGCCTCTCCCAGGGATGGTTTTACAAAGATTGTTAAAGATAGACTTAGTATGCCTGGTAGTTTTTCTCTGTTTTAGTTTGTGTTGATCCTGCCTTCTTAATTTGTGTTAATCGCGCTTTCTTAAGTTAATAAAGAAGGGGAAGATGTGGGAGTGTGGCCATGGGGGTCGACAAGCCCCATGGTTGGTGATAACATCGGACTCTTAAAGATGAGACCATCAGGAAAGTAAAGCCTTGAGAGGGAACAAAGAAGGGTGATTCAGGAGACACCTTAAAAAGGGACATGAAGAACAGGAACAGGGATAGTCTAACAGAACAGGGACAAAAACAAAAAAGGAATGAATAGGGACAGGCTATCAGAACAGGGACAAACAAAAAACAGCGTATGGGAGGGTCTCGCTGGCATAGGCAGGACCCCCAAACAAGGACTCCAGGAGTTGGAGGGGCAGCCAGAGCCCCCCGGCTGGGCAGCACTCAGTGCCTGCCACTCCCAGGGATGGGGTTGCAAAGTTTGTTAAAGATGGAATTAGTATGCCTGGCAGTTTTTCTCTGTATTTTATTTTGTGTTAATAGTGCTTTCTTAATTTGTGTTACTCTTGCTTTCTTAATTTCTGTTAATCGCGCCTTCTTAATTTGTGTTAAACCTGCTTTCTTAATTTGTGTTAATCGAGCTCTTTTATGTTAATAAAGAAGGGGGAGATGTGGGAGCATGGCCATGGGGGTCGACAAGTCCCATGGTTGGTGATAACATCCAACTCTTAAAGATGAGACCATCAGGAAACTAAAGAGTTGAGAGGGAACAAAGAAGGGTGATTCAGGAGACACCTTAACCAGGGACATGAAGAACAGGAACAGGGATAGTCTAACAGAACAGGGACGAAAACAAAAAGGGAATGAATAGGGACAGGCTATCAGAACAGGGACAAACAAAAAACAGCCTATGGGAGGGTCTCGCTGGCATAGGCAGGACCCACAAACAAGGACTCCAGGAGTTGGAGGGGCAGCCAGAGCCCCCCGGCTGGGCAGCACTCAGTGCCTGCCTCTCCCAGGGATGGTTTTACAAAGATTGTTAAAGATAGACTTAGTATGCCTGGCAGTTTTTTTCTGTGTTTTAGTTTGTGTTGATCCTGCCTTCTTAATTTGTGTTAATTGCGCTTTCTTATGTTAATAAAGAAGGGGAAGATGTGGGAGTGTGGCCATGGGGGTCGACAAGCCCCATGGTTGGTGATCACATCCGACTCTTGAAGATGAGACCATGAGGAAAGTAAAGCCTTGAGAGGGAACAAAGAAGGGTGATTCAGGAGACACCTTAAACAGGGACATGAAGAAGAGGAACAGGGATAGTCTAACAGAACAGGGACAAAAACAAAAAAGGAATTAATAGGGACAGGCTATCAGAACAGGGACAAACAAAAAACAGCGTATGGGAGGGTCTCGCTGGCATAGGCAGGACCCACAAACAAGGACTCCAGGAGTTGGAGGGGCAGCCAGAGCCCCCCAGCTGTGCAGCACTCAGTGCCTGCCTCTCCCAGGGATGGGGTTACAAAGTTTGTTAAAGATGGAATTAGTATGCCTGGCAGTTTTTCTCTGTATTTTAGTTTGTGTTAATAGTGCTTTCTTAATTTGTGTTACTCTTGCTTTCTTAATTTCTGTTAATCGCGCCTTCTTAATTTGTGTTAAACCTGCTTTCTTAATTTGTGTTAATCGAGCTCTTTTAGGTTAATAAAGAAGGGGGAGATGTGGGAGCCTGGCCATGGGGGTCGACAAGTCCCATGGTTGGTGATAACATCCGACTCTTAAAGATGAGGCCATGAGGAAAGTAAAGCCTTGAGAGGGAACAAAGAAGGGTGATTCAGGAGACACCTTAAACAGGGACATGAAGAACAGGAACAGGGACAGGCTAACAGAGCAGGGAGAAACAAAAAACAGCATATGGGAGGGTCCCACTGGCATAGGCAGGACCCACAAACAAGGACTCCAGGAGTTGGAGGGGCAGCCAGAGCCCCCCAGCTGGGCAGCACTCAGTGCCTGCCTCTCCCAGGGATGGTTTTACAAAGATTGTTAAAGATAGACTTAGTATGCCTGGCAGTTTTTCTCTGTGTTTTAGTTTGTGTTGATCCTGCCTTCTTAATTTGTGTTAATTGCGCTTTCTTATGTTAATAAAGAAGGGGAAGATGTGGGAGTGTGGCCATGGGGGTCGACAAGCCCCATGGTTGGTGATAACATCCAACTCTTAAGGATGAGACCATCAGGAATTTAAAGAGTTGAGAGGGAACAAAGAAGGGTGATTCAGGTGACACCTTCTTGTCTGGGGTGGCTAGTTCTCCAGCCATTAATGCATGGAAGTGGCTGGGTGTTTGCTGTTGCCGGGCAAAGTTGTTGACCAATGACTAGTTAGTGGAAAGGTACTGCTGTGAGGCGGAAGTTATAGGAAGGGAGCCTTTCCTGAATAAGGGATAGAATGAAGTTGTGCCCTCACTCTGAGAGATGAAGTTATGCCCTCAGTAAGAGAGAGTTCAAGTTATGTCATCAATAATGAGGTAGCAGTTACAGATCCTGAAAGAACCCCGGTGTCCGAGCGGTCTTTACGCCACAAATCGCCCCCCAACAGGGACATGAAAACGAACAGGGACGAGAAGAATACAAACAGGGACATGAAGAAGAGGAACAGGGACAGGCAAACAGAACAGGGACAAAAACAAAAAAGGAATGAATAGGGACAGGAAAATGGAACAGGGACAAAAACAGAAAAGGAATGATCAGGTACAGGCTAACAGAACAGGGATGACCAAAAAGAGCATATGGGAGGGCCACGATGGTTTACGCAGGACCCCCAAACAAGGACTCCAGGAGTTGGAGGGGCAGCCAGAGCCCCCCGGCTGGGCAGCACTCAGTGCCTGCCTCTCCCAGGGATGGGGTTATAAAGTTTGTTAAAGATAGACTTAGTATGCCTGGCAGTTTTTCTCTGTATTTTAGTTTGTGTTAATAGTGCTTTCTTAATTTGTGTTTCTCTTGCTTTCTTAATTTCTGTTAATCGCGCCTTCTTAATTTGTGTTAAACCTGCTTTCTTAATTTGTGTTAATCGAGCTCTTTTATGTTAATAAAGGAGGGGGAGATGTGGGAGCCTGGCCATGGGGTTAGACAAGCCCCATGGTTGGTGATAAGATCTGACTAATAAAGTAGAGACCATCAGGAAAGTAAAGAGTTGAGAGGGAACAAAGAAGGGTGATTCAGGAGACACCTTAAACAGGGACATGAAGAACAGGAACAGGGATAGTCTAACAGAACAGGGACGAAAATAAAAAGGTAATGAATAGGGACAGGCTATCAGAACAGGGACAAACAAAAAACAGCGTATGGGAGGGTCTCGCTGGCATAGGCAGGACCCCCAAACAAGGACTCCAGGAGTTGGAGGGGCAGCCAGAGCCCCCCGGCTGGGCAGCACTCAGTGCCTGCCTCTCCCAGGGTTGTGGTTACAAAGTTTGTTAAAGATGGAATTAGTATGCCTGGCATTGTTTCTCTGTATTTTAATTTGTGTTAATAGTGCTTTCTTAATTTGTGTTTCTCTAGCTTTCTTAATTTCTGTTAATCGTGCCTTCTTAATTTGTGTTAAACCTGCTTTCTTAATTTGTGTTAATCGAGCTCTTTTATGTTAATAAAGAAGGGGGAGATGTGGGAGCATGGCCATGGGGGTCGACAAGTCCCATGGTTGGTGATAACATCCAACTCTTAAAGATGAGACCATCAGGAAAGTAAAGCCTTGAGAGGGAACAAAGAAGGGTGATTCAGGAGACACCTTAAACAGGGACATGAAGAACAGGAACAGGGATAGTCTAACAGAACAGGGACAAAAACAAAAAAGGAATGAATAGGGACAGGCTATCAGAACAGGGACAAACAAAAAACAGCATATGGGAGGGTCCCACTGGCGTATGCTGGACCCACAAACAAGGACTCCAGGAGTTGGAGGGGCAGCCAGAGCCCCCCGGCTGGGCAGCACTCAGTGCCTGCCTCTCCCAGGGATGGTTTTACAAAGATTGTTAAAGATAGACTTAGTATGCCTGGCAGTTTTTCTCTGTGTTTTAGTTTGTGTTGATCCTGCCTTCTTAATTTGTGTTAATCGCGCTTTCTTAAGTTAATAAAGAAGGGGAAGATGTGGGAGTGTGGCCATGGGGGTCGACAAGCCCCATGGTTGGTGATAACATCGGACTCTTAAAGATGAGACCATCAGGAAAGTAAAGCCTTGAGAGGGAACAAAGAAGGGTGATTCAGGAGACACCTTAAAAAGGGACATGAAGAACAGGAACAGGGATAGTCTAACAGAACAGGGACAAAAACAAAAAAGGAATGAATAGGGACAGGCTATCAGAACAGGGACAAACAAAAAACAGCGTATGGGAGGGTCTCGCTGGCATAGGCAGGACCCCCAAACAAGGACTCCAGGAGTTGGAGGGGCAGCCAGAGCCCCCCGGCTGGGCAGCACTCAGTGCCTGCCACTCCCAGGGATGGGGTTGCAAAGTTTGTTAAAGATGGAATTAGTATGCCTGGCAGTTTTTCTCTGTATTTTAGTTTGTGTTAATAGTGCTTTCTTAATTTGTGTTACTCTTGCTTTCTTAATTTCTGTTAATCGCGCCTTCTTAATTTGTGTTAAACCTGCTTTCTTAATTTGTGTTAATCGAGCTCTTTTATGTTAATAAAGAAGGGGGAGATGTGGGAGCATGGCCATGGGGGTCGACAAGTCCCATGGTTGGTGATAACATCCAACTCTTAAAGATGAGACCATCAGGAAACTAAAGAGTTGAGAGGGAACAAAGAAGGGTGATTCAGGAGACACCTTAACCAGGGACATGAAGAACAGGAACAGGGATAGTCTAACAGAACAGGGACGAAAACAAAAAGGGAATGAATAGGGACAGGCTATCAGAACAGGGACAAACAAAAAACAGCCTATGGGAGGGTCTCGCTGGCATAGGCAGGACCCACAAACAAGGACTCCAGGAGTTGGAGGGGCAGCCAGAGCCCCCCGGCTGGGCAGCACTCAGTGCCTGCCTCTCCCAGGGATGGTTTTACAAAGATTGTTAAAGATAGACTTAGTATGCCTGGCAGTTTTTTTCTGTGTTTTAGTTTGTGTTGATCCTGCCTTCTTAATTTGTGTTAATTGCGCTTTCTTATGTTAATAAAGAAGGGGAAGATGTGGGAGTGTGGCCATGGGGGTCGACAAGCCCCATGGTTGGTGATCACATCCGACTCTTGAAGATGAGACCATGAGGAAAGTAAAGCCTTGAGAGGGAACAAAGAAGGGTGATTCAGGAGACACCTTAAACAGGGACATGAAGAAGAGGAACAGGGATAGTCTAACAGAACAGGGACAAAAACAAAAAAGGAATGAATAGGGACAGGCTATCAGAACAGGGACAAACAAAAAACAGCGTATGGGAGGGTCTCGCTGGCATAGGCAGGACCCACAAACAAGGACTCCAGGAGTTGGAGGGGCAGCCAGAGCCCCCCAGCTGTGCAGCACTCAGTGCCTGCCTCTCCCAGGGATGGGGTTACAAAGTTTGTTAAAGATGGAATTAGTATGCCTGGCAGTTTTTCTCTGTATTTTAGTTTGTGTTAATAGTGCTTTCTTAATTTGTGTTACTCTTGCTTTCTTAATTTCTGTTAATCGCGCCTTCTTAATTTGTGTTAAACCTGCTTTCTTAATTTGTGTTAATCGAGCTCTTTTAGGTTAATAAAGAAGGGGGAGATGTGGGAGCCTGGCCATGGGGGTCGACAAGTCCCATGGTTGGTGATAACATCCGACTCTTAAAGATGAGGCCATGAGGAAAGTAAAGCCTTGAGAGGGAACAAAGAAGGGTGATTCAGGAGACACCTTAAACAGGGACATGAAGAACAGGAACAGGGACAGGCTAACAGAGCAGGGAGAAACAAAAAACAGCATATGGGAGGGTCCCACTGGCATAGGCAGGACCCACAAACAAGGACTCCAGGAGTTGTAGGGGCAGCCAGAGCCCCCCAGCTGGGCAGCACTCAGTGCCTGCCTCTCCCAGGGATGGTTTTACAAAGATTGTTAAAGATAGACTTAGTATGCCTGGCAGTTTTTCTCTGTGTTTTAGTTTGTGTTGATCCTGCCTTCTTAATTTGTGTTAATTGCGCTTTCTTATGTTAATAAAGAAGGGGAAGATGTGGGAGTGTGGCCATGGGGGTCGACAAGCCCCATGGTTGGTGATAACATCCAACTCTTAAGGATGAGACCATCAGGAATTTAAAGAGTTGAGAGGGAACAAAGAAGGGTGATTCAGGTGACACCTTCTTGTCTGGGGTGGCTAGTTCTCCAGCCATTAATGCATGGAAGTGGCTGGGTGTTTGCTGTTGCCGGGCAAAGTTGTTGACCAATGACTAGTTAGTGGAAAGGTACTGCTGTGAGGCGGAAGTTATAGGAAGGGAGCCTTTCCTGAATAAGGGATAGAATGAAGTTGTGCCCTCACTCTGAGAGATGAAGTTATGCCCTCAGTAAGAGAGAGTTCAAGTTATGTCATCAATAATGAGGTAGCAGTTACAGATCCTGAAAGAACCCCGGTGTCCGAGCGGTCTTTACGCCACAAATCGCCCCCCAACAGGGACATGAAAACGAACAGGGACGAGAAGAATACAAACAGGGACATGAAGAAGAGGAACAGGGACAGGCAAACAGAACAGGGACAAAAACAAAAAAGGAATGAATAGGGACAGGAAAATGGAACAGGGACAAAAACAGAAAAGGAATGATCAGGTACAGGCTAACAGAACAGGGATGACCAAAAAGAGCATATGGGAGGGCCACGATGGTTTACGCAGGACCCCCAAACAAGGACTCCAGGAGTTGGAGGGGCAGCCAGAGCCCCCCGGCTGGGCAGCACTCAGTGCCTGCCTCTCCCAGGGATGGGGTTATAAAGTTTGTTAAAGATAGACTTAGTATGCCTGGCAGTTTTTCTCTGTATTTTAGTTTGTGTTAATAGTGCTTTCTTAATTTGTGTTTCTCTTGCTTTCTTAATTTCTGTTAATCGCGCCTTCTTAATTTGTGTTAAACCTGCTTTCTTAATTTGTGTTAATCGAGCTCTTTTATGTTAATAAAGGAGGGGGAGATGTGGGAGCCTGGCCATGGGGTTAGACAAGCCCCATGGTTGGTGATAAGATCTGACTAATAAAGTAGAGACCATCAGGAAAGTAAAGAGTTGAGAGGGAACAAAGAAGGGTGATTCAGGAGACACCTTAAACAGGGACATGAAGAACAGGAACAGGGATAGTCTAACAGAACAGGGACGAAAATAAAAAGGTAATGAATAGGGACAGGCTATCAGAACAGGGACAAACAAAAAACAGCGTATGGGAGGGTCTCGCTGGCATAGGCAGGACCCCCAAACAAGGACTCCAGGAGTTGGAGGGGCAGCCAGAGCCCCCCGGCTGGGCAGCACTCAGTGCCTGCCTCTCCCAGGGTTGTGGTTACAAAGTTTGTTAAAGATGGAATTAGTATGCCTGGCATTGTTTCTCTGTATTTTAATTTGTGTTAATAGTGCTTTCTTAATTTGTGTTTCTCTAGCTTTCTTAATTTCTGTTAATCGTGCCTTCTTAATTTGTGTTAAACCTGCTTTCTTAATTTGTGTTAATCGAGCTCTTTTATGTTAATAAAGAAGGGGGAGATGTGGGAGCCTGGCCATGGGGGTCGACAAGTCCCATGGTTGGTGATAACATCCGACTCTTAAAGATGAGACTATCAGGAAAGTAAAGCCTTGAGAGGGAACAAAGAAGGGTGATTCAGGAGACACCTTAAACAGGGACATGAAGAACAGGAACAGGGATAGTCTAACAGAACAGGGACAAAAACAAAAAAGGAATGAATAGGGACAGGCTATCAGAACAGGGACAAACAAAAAACAGCATATGGGAGGGTCCCACTGGCGTATGCTGGACCCACAAACAAGGACTCCAGGAGTTGGAGGGGCAGCCAGAGCCCCCCGGCTGGGCAGCACTCAGTGACTGCCTCTCCCAGGGATGGGGTTACAAAGATTGTTAAAGATAGACTTAGTATGCCTGGCAGTTTTTCTCTGTGTTTTAGTTTGTGTTGATCCTGCCTTCTTAATTTGTGTTAATTGCGCTTTCTTATGTTAATAAAGAAGGGGAAGATGTGGGAGTGTGGCCATGGGGGTCGACAAGCCCCATGGTTTGTGATAACATCGGACTCTTAAAGATGAGACCATCAGGAAAGTAAAGAGTTGAGAGGGAAAAAAGAAGGGTAATTCAGGAGACACCTTAAACAGGGACATGAAGAACAGGAACAGGGATAGTCTAACAGAACAGGGACGAAAACAAAAAGGGAATGAATAGGGACAGGCTATCAGAACAGGGACAAACAAAAAACAGCGTATGGGAGGGTCTCGCTGGCATACGCAGGACCCTCACACAAGGACTCCAGGAGTTGGAGGGGCAGCCAGAGCCCCCCGGCTGGGCAGCACTCAGTGCCTGCCTCTCCCAGGGATGGGGTTACAAAGTTTGTAAAAGATGGAATTAGTATGCCTGGCAGTTTTTCTCTGTGTTTTAGTTTGTGTTGATCCTGCCTTCTTAATTTGTGTTAATCGCGCTTTCTTAAGTTAATGAAGAAGGGGAAGATGTGGGAGTGTGGCCATGGGGGTCGACAAGCCCCATGGTTGGTGATAACATCCGACTATTAAAGTAGAGACCATCAGGAAAGTAAACCCTTGAGAGGGAACAAAGAAGGGTTATTCAAAAGACACCTTAACCAGGGACATGAAGAACATGAACAGGGATAGTCTAACAGAACAGGGACAAAAACAAAAAAGGAATGAATAGGGAAAGGCTATCAGAACAGGGACAAACAAAAAACAGCGCATGGGAGGGTCTCGCTGGCATAGGCAGGACCCACAAACAAGGACTCCAGGAGTTGGAGGGGCAGCCAGAGCCCCCCTACTGGGCAGCACTCAGTGCCTGCCTCTCCCAGGGATGGGGTTACAAAGTTTGTAAAAGATGGAATTAGTATGCCAGGCAGTTTTTCTCTGTGTTTTAGTTTGTGTTGATCCTGCCTTCTTAATTTGTGTTAATCAAGCTTTCTTAAGTTTATGAAGAAGGGGAAGATGTGGGAGTGTGGCCATGGGGGTCGGCAAGCCCCATGGTTGGTGATCACATCCGACTCTTAAAGATGAGGCCATGAGGAAAGTAAAGCCTTGAGAGGGAACAAAGAAGGGTGATTCAGGTGACACCTTCTTGTCTGGGGTGGCTAGTTCTCCAGCCATTAATGCATGGAAGTGGCTGGGTGTTTGCTGTTGCCGGGCAAAGTTGTTGACCAATGACTAGTTAGTGGAAAGGTACTGCTGTGAGGCGGAAGTTATAGGAAGGGAGCCTTTCCTGAATAAGGGATAGAATGAAGTTGTGCCCTCTCTCTGAGAGATGAAGTTATGCCCTCAGTAAGAGAGAGTTCAAGTTATGTCATCAATAAGGAGGTAGCAGTTACAGATCCTGAAAGAACCCCGGTGTCCGAGCGGTCTTTACGCCACAAATCGCCCCCCAACAGGGACATGAAAACGAACAGGGACGAGAAGAATACAAACAGGGACATGAAGAAGAGGAACAGGGACAGGCAAACAGAACAGGGACAA
>NW_027664102.1:0-17500 GCF_964034855.1 Anser brachyrhynchus
AAGCCTTTGGGTACACCTGAACTCCCTGGGGGAGCCTTTACGCACCCCACACTCAACAGGAGCTCTGCGTCTTCACTCTTTCCTAACAACCCTAAACATAACCCTAAACCGCAACAAGAAGCTGAACCCGAGTTAGACCCGAAAAAAACACGTACGGTGCCACTTTCTGCCATCAAAAGTGCTCACGAGTATAAGCCTTTGGGTACACCTGAACTCCCTGGGGGAGCCTTTACGCAACCCCACACTCAACAGGACTCTGCGTCTTCACTCTTTCCTAACAACCCTAAACATAACCCTAACCGCAACAAGAAGCTGAACCCGAGTTAGACCCGAAAAAACACGTACGGTGCCACTTTCTGCCATCCAAAAGTGCTCTCAGCGGAAGCCTTTGGGTACACCTGAACTCCCTGGGGGAGCCTTTACGCAACCCCACACTCAACAGGACTCTGCGTCTTCACTCTTTCCTAACAACCCTAAACATAACCCTAACCGCAACAAGAAGCTGAACCCGAGTTAGACCCGAAAAAACACGTACGGTGCCACTTTCTGCCATCAAAAAGTGCTCTCAGCGGAAGCCTTTGGGTACACCTGAACTCCCTGGGGGAGCCTTTACGCAACCCCACACTCAACAGGACTCTGCGTCTTCACTCTTTCCCTAACAACCCTAAACATAACCCTAACCGCAACAAGAAGCTGAACCCGAGTTAGACCCGAAAAAACACGTACGGTGCCACTTTCTGCCATCAAAAAGTGCTCTCAGCGGAAGCCTTTGGGTACACCTGAACTCCCTGGGGGAGCCTTTACGCAACCCCACACTCAACAGGACTCTGCGTCTTCACTCTTTCCTAACAACCCTAAACATAACCCTAACCGCAACAAGAAGCTGAACCCGAGTTAGACCCGAAAAAACACGTACGGTGCCACTTTCTGCCATCAAAAAGTGCTCTCAGCGGAAGCCTTTGGGTACACCTGAACTCCCTGGGGGAGCCTTTACGCAACCCCACACTCAACAGGACTCTGCGTCTTCACTCTTTCCTAACAACCCTAAACATAACCCTAACCGCAACAAGAAGCTGAACCCGAGTTAGACCCGAAAAAACACGTACGGTGCCACTTTCTGCCATCAAAAAGTGCTCTCAGCGGAAGCCTTTGGGTACACCTGAACTCCCTGGGGGAGCCTTTACGCAACCCCACACTCAACAGGACTCTGCGTCTTCACTCTTTCCTAACAACCCTAAACATAACCCTAACCGCAACAAGAAGCTGAACCCGAGTTAGACCCGAAAAAACACGTACGGTGCCACTTTCTGCATCAAAAAGTGCTCTCAGCGGAAGCCTTTGGGTACACCTGAACTCCCTGGGGGAGCCTTTACGCAACCCGCACACTCAACAGGACTCTGCGTCTTCACTCTTTCCTAACAACCCTAAACATAACCCTAACCGCAACAAGAAGCTGAACCCGAGTTAGACCCGAAAAAACACGTACGGTGCCACTTTCTGCCATCAAAAAGTGCTCTCAGCGGAAGCCTTTGGGTACACCTGAACTCCCTGGGGGAGCCTTTACGCAACCCCACACTCAACAGGACTCTGCGTCTTCACTCTTTCCTAACAACCCTAAACATAACCCTAACCGCAACAAGAAGCTGAACCCGAGTTAGACCCGAAAAAACACGTACGGTGCCACTTTCTGCCATCAAAAAGTGCTCTCAGCGGAAGCCTTTGGGTACACCTGAACTCCCTGGGGGAGCCTTTAACGCAACCCGCACACTCAACAGGACTCTGCGTCTTCACTCTTTCCTAACAACCCTAAACATAACCCTAACCGCAACAAGAAGCTCAACCCGAGTTAGACCCGAAAAAACACGTACGGTGCCACTTTCTGCCATCAAAAAGTGCTCTCAGCGGAAGCCTTTGGGTACACCTGAACTCCCTGGGGGAGCCTTTACGCAACCCCGCACTCAACAGGACTCTGCGTCTTCACTCTTTCCTAACAACCCTAAACATAACCCTAACCGCAACAAGAAGCTGAACCCGAGTTAGACCCGAAAAAACACGTACGGTGCCACTTTCTGCCATCAAAAAGTGCTCTCAGCGGAAGCCTTTGGGTACACCTGAACTCCCTGGGGGAGCCTTTACGCAACCCCACACTCAACAGGACTCTGCGTCTTCACTCTTTCCTAACAACCCTAAACATAACCCTAACCGCAACAAGAAGCTCAACCCGAGTTAGACCCGAAAAAACACGTACGGTGCCACTTTCTGCCATCAAAAAGTGCTCTCAGCGGAAGCCTTTGGGTACACCTGAACTCCCTGGGGGAGCCTTTACGCAACCCCACACTCAACAGGACTCTGCGTCTTCACTCTTTCCTAACAACCCTAAACATAACCCTAACCGCAACAAGAAGCTGAACCCGAGTTAGACCCGAAAAAACACGTACGGTGCCACTTTTCTGCCATCCAAAAGTGCTCTCAGCGGAAGCCTTTGGGTACACCTGAACTCCCTGGGGGAGCCTTTACGCAACCCCACACTCAACAGGACTCTGCGTCTTCACTCTTTCCTAACAACCCTAAACATAACCCTAACCGCAACAAGAAGCTGAACCCGAGTTAGACCCGAAAAAACACGTACGGTGCCACTTTCTGCCATCAAAAAGTGCTCTCAGCGGAAGCCTTTGGGAACACCTGAACTCCCTGGGGGAGCCTTTACACAACCCCACACTCAACAGGACTCTGCGTCTTCACTCTTTCCTAACAACCCTAAACATAAGCCTAACCGGAACAAGAAGCTCAACCCGAGTTAGACCCGAAAAAACACGTACGGTGCCACTTTCTGCCATCAAAAAGTGCTCTCAGCGGAAGCCTTTGGGTACACCTGAACTCCCTGGGGGAGCCTTTACGCAACCCCACACTCAACAGGACTCTGCGTCTTCACTCTTTCCTAACAACCCTAAACATAACCCTAACCGCAACAAGAAGCTGAACCCGAGTTAGACCCGAAAAAACACGTACGGTGCCACTTTCTGCCATCAAAAAGTGCTCTCAGCGGAAGCCTTTGGGTACACCTGAACTCCCTGGGGGAGCCTTTACGCAACCCCACACTCAACAGGACTCTGCGTCTTCACTCTTTCCTAACAACCCTAAACATAACCCTAACCGCAACAAGAAGCTGAAACCCGAGTTAGACCCGAAAAAACACGTACGGTGCCACTTTCTGCCATCCAAAAAGTGCTCTCAGCGGAAGCCTTTGGGTACACCTGAACTCCCTGGGGGAGCCTTTACGCAACCCCACACTCAACAGGACTCTGCGTCTTCACTCTTTCCTAACAACCCCTAAACATAACCCTAACCGCAACAAGAAGCTAACCCGAGTTAGACCCGAAAAAACACGTACGGTGCCACTTTCTGCCATCAAAAAGTGCTCTCAGCGGAAGCCTTTGGGTACACCTGAACTCCCTGGGGGAGCCTTTACGCAACCCCACACTCAACAGGACTCTGCGTCTTCACTCTTTCCTAACAACCCTAAACATAACCCTAACCGCAACAAGAAGCTGAACCCGAGTTAGACCCGAAAAAACACGTACGGTGCCACTTTCTGCCATCAAAAAGTGCTCTCAGCGGAAGCCTTTGGGTACACCTGAACTCCCTGGGGGAGCCTTTACGCAACCCCACACTCAACAGGACTCTGCGTCTTCACTCTTTCCTAACAACCCTAAACATAACCCTAACCGCAACAAGAAGCTGAACCCGAGTTAGACCCGAAAAAACACGTACGGTGCCACTTTCTGCCATCAAAAAGTGCTCTCAGCGGAAGCCCTTTGGGAACACCTGAACTCCCTGGGGGAGCCTTTACGCAACCCCACACTCAACAGGACTCTGCGTCTTCACTCTTTCCTAACAACCCTAAACATAACCCTAACCGCAACAAGAAGCTCAACCCGAGTTAGACCCGAAAAAACACGTACGGTGCCACTTTCTGCCATCAAAAAGTGCTCTCAGCGGAAGCCTTTGGGTACACCTGAACTCCCTGGGGGAGCCTTTACGCAACCCCACACTCAACAGGACTCTGCGTCTTCACTCTTTCCTAACAACCCTAAACATAACCCTAACCGCAACAAGAAGCTGAACCCGAGTTAGACCCGAAAAAACACGTACGGTGCCACTTTCTGCCATCAAAAAGTGCTCTCAGCGGAAGCCTTTGGGTACACCTGAACTCCCTGGGGGAGCCTTTACGCAACCCCACACTCAACAGGACTCTGCGTCTTCGCTCTTTCCTAACAACCCTAAACATAACCCTAACCGCAACAAGAAGCTGAACCCGAGTTAGACCCGAAAAAACACGTACGGTGCCACTTTCTGCCATCAAAAAGTGCTCTCAGCGGAAGCCTTTGGGTACACCTGAACTCCCTGGGGGAGCCTTTACGCAACCCCACACTCAACAGGACTCTGCGTCTTCACTCTTTCCTAACAACCCTAAACATAACCCTAACTGCAACAAGAAGCTGAACCCGAGTTAGACCCGAAAAAACACGTACGGTGCCACTTTCTGCCATCCAAAAGTGCTCTCAGCGGAAGCCTTTGGGTACACCTGAACTCCCTGGGGGAGCCTTTACGCAACCCCACACTCAACAGGACTCTGCGTCTTCACTCTTTCCTAACAACCCTAAACATAACCCTAACCGCAACAAGAAGCTGAACCCGAGTTAGACCCGAAAAAACACGTACGGTGCCACTTTCTGCCATCAAAAAGTGCTCTCAGCGGAAGCCTTTGGGTACACCTGAACTCCCTGGGGGAGCCTTTACGCAACACCACACTCAACAGGACTCTGCGTCTTCACTCTTTCCTAACAACCCTAAACATAACCCTAACCGCAACAAGAAGCTGAACCCGAGTTAGACCCGAAAAAACACGTACGGTGCCACTTTCTGCCATCAAAAAGTGCTCTCAGCGGAAGTTTGGGTACACCTGAACTCCCTGGGGGAGCCTTTACGCAACCCCGCACTCAACAGGACTCTGCGTCTTCACTCTTTCCTAACAACCCTAAACATAACCCTAACCGCAACAAGAAGCTGAACCCGAGTTAGACCCGAAAAAACACGTACGGTGCCACTTTCTGCCATCAAAAAGTGCTCTCAGCGGAAGCCTTTGGGTACACCTGAACTCCCTGGGGGAGCCTTTACGCAACCCCACACTCAACAGGACTCTGCGTCTTCACTCTTTCCTAACAACCCTAAACATAACCCTAACCGCAACAAGAAGCTGAACCCGAGTTAGACCCGAAAAAACACGTACGGTGCCACTTTCTGCCATCAAAAAGTGCTCTCAGCGGAAGCCTTTGGGTACACCTGAACTCCCTGGGGGAGCCTTTACGCAACCCCACACTCAACAGGACTCTGCGTCTTCACTCTTTCCTAACAACCCTAAACATAACCCTAACCGCAACAAGAAGCTGAACCCGAGTTAGACCCGAAAAAACACGTACGGTGCCACTTTCTGCCATCAAAAAGTGCTCTCAGCGGAAGCCTTTGGGTACACCTGAACTCCCTGGGGGAGCCTTTACGCAACCCCACACTCAACAGGACTCTGCGTCTTCGCTCTTTCCTAACAACCCTAAACATAACCCTAACCGCAACAAGAAGCTGAACCCGAGTTAGACCCGAAAAAACACGTACGGTGCCACTTTCTGCCATCAAAAAGTGCTCTCAGCGGAAGTTTGGGTACACCTGAACTCCCTGGGGGAGCCTTTACGCAACCCCGCACTCAACAGGACTCTGCGTCTTCACTCTTTCCTAACAACCCTAAACATAACCCTAACCGCAACAAGAAGCTGAACCCGAGTTAGACCCGAAAAAACACGTACGGTGCCACTTTCTGCCATCAAAAAGTGCTCTCAGCGGAAGCCTTTGGGTACACCTGAACTCCCTGGGGGAGCCTTTACGCAACCCCACACTCAACAGGACTCTGCGTCTTCACTCTTTCCTAACAACCCTAAACATAACCCTAACCGCAACAAGAAGCTGAACCCGAGTTAGACCCGAAAAAACACGTACGGTGCCACTTTCTGCCATCAAAAAGTGCTCTCAGCGGAAGCCTTTGGGTACACCTGAACTCCCTGGGGGAGCCTTTACGCAACCCCACACTCAACAGGACTCTGCGTCTTCACTCTTTCCTAACAACCCTAAACATAACCCTAACCGCAACAAGAAGCTGAACCCGAGTTAGACCCGAAAAAACACGTACGGTGCCACTTTCTGCCATCCAAAAGTGCTCTCAGCGGAAGCCTTTGGGTACACCTGAACTCCCTGGGGGAGCCTTTACGCAACCCCACACTCAACAGGACTCTGCGTCTTCACTCTTTCCTAACAACCCTAAACATAACCCTAACCGCAACAAGAAGCTGAACCCGAGTTAGACCCGAAAAAACACGTACGATGCCACTTTCTGCCATCAAAAAGTGCTCTCAGCGGAAGCCTTTGGGTACACCTGAACTCCCTGGGGGAGCCTTTACGCAACCGCACACTCAACAGGACTCTGCGTCTTCACTCTTTCCTAACAACCCTAAATATAACCCTAACCGCAACAAGAAGCTGAACCCGAGTTAGACCCGAAAAAACACATACGGTGCCACTTTCTGCCATCAAAAAGTGCTCTCAGCGGAAGCCTTTGGGAACACCTGAACTCCCTGGGGGAGCCTTTACACAACCCCACACTCAACAGGACTCTGCGTCTTCACTCTTTCCTAACAACCCTAAACATAAGCCTAACCGGAACAAGAAGCTCAACCCGAGTTAGACCCGAAAAAACACGTACGGTGCCACTTTCTGCCATCAAAAAGTGCTCTCAGCGGAAGCCTTTGGGTACACCTGAACTCCCTGGGGGAGCCTTTACGCAACCCCACACTCAACAGGACTCTGCGTCTTCACTCTTTCCTAACAACCCTAAACATAACCCTAACCGCAACAAGAAGCTGAACCCGAGTTAGACCCGAAAAAACACGAACGGTGCCACTTTCTGCCATCAAAAAGTGCTCTCAGCGGAAGCCTTTGGGTACACCTGAACTCCCTGGGGGAGCCTTTACGCAACCCCACACTCAACAGGACTCTGCGTCTTCACTCTTTCCTAACAACCCTAAACATAACCCTAACCGCAACAAGAAGCTGAACCCGAGTTAGACCCGAAAAAACACGTACGGTGCCACTTTCTGCCATCAAAAAGTGCTCTCAGTGGAAGCCTTTGGGTACACCTGAACTCCCTGGGGGAGCCTTTACGCAACCCCACACTCAACAGGACTCTGCGTCTTCACTCTTTCCTAACAACCCTAAACATAACCCTAACCGCAACAAGAAGCTGAACCCGAGTTAGACCCGAAAAAACACGTACGGTGCCACTTTCTGCCATCAAAAAGTGCTCTCAGCGGAAGCCTTTGGGTACACCTGAACTCCCTGGGGGAGCCTTTACGCAACCCCACACTCAACAGGACTCTGCGTCTTCACTCTTTCCTAACAACCCTAAACATAACCCTAACCGCAACAAGAAGCTGAACCCGAGTTAGACCCGAAAAAACACGTACGGTGCCACTTTCTGCCATCAAAAAGTGCTCTCAGCGGAAGCCTTTGGGTACACCTGAACTCCCTGGGGGAGCCTTTACGCAACCCCACACTCAACAGGACTCTGCGTCTTCACTCTTTCCTAACAACCCTAAACATAACCCTAACCGCAACAAGAAGCTGAACCCGAGTTAGACCCGAAAAAACACGTACGGTGCCACTTTCTGCCATCAAAAAGTGCTCTCAGCGGAAGCCTTTGGGAACACCTGAACTCCCTGGGGGAGCCTTTACGCAACCCCACACTCAACAGGACTCTGCGTCTTCACTCTTTCCTAACAACCCTAAACATAACCCTAACCGCAACAAGAAGCTGAACCCGAGTTAGACCCGAAAAAACACGTACGGTGCCACTTTCTGCCATCAAAAAGTGCTCTCAGCGGAAGCCTTTGGGTACACCTGAACTCCCTGGGGGAGCCTTTACGCAACCCCACACTCAACAGGACTCTGCGTCTTCACTCTTTCCTAACAACCCTAAACATAACCCTAACCGCAACAAGAAGCTGAACCCGAGTTAGACCCGAAAAAACACGTACGGTGCCACTTTCTGCCATCAAAAAGTGCTCTCAGCGGAAGCCTTTGGGTACACCTGAACTCCCTGGGGGAGCCTTTACGCAACCCCACACTCAACAGGACTCTGAGTCTTCACTCTTTCCTAACAACCCTAAACATAACCCTAACCGCAACAAGAAGCTGAACCCGAGTTAGACCCGAAAAAACACGTACGGTGCCACTTTCTGCCATCAAAAAGTGCTCTCAGCGGAAGCCTTTGGGTACACCTGAACTCCCTGGGGGAGCCTTTACGCAACCCCACACTCAACAGGACTCTGCGTCTTCACTCTTTCCTAACAACCCTAAACATAACCCTAACCGCAACAAGAAGCTGAACCCGAGTTAGACCCGAAAAAACACATACGGTGCCACTTTCTGCCATCAAAAAGTGCTCTCAGCGGAAGCCTTTGAGTACACCTGAACTCCCTGGGGGAGCCTTTACGCAACCCCACACTCAACAGGACTCTGCGTCTTCACTCTTTCCTAACAACCCTAAACATAACCCTAACCGCAACAAGAAGCTGAACCCGAGTTAGACCCGAAAAAACACGTACGGTGCCACTTTCTGCCATCAAAAAGTGCTCTCAGCGGAAGCCTTTGGGTACACCTGAACTCCCTGGGGGAGCCTTTACGCAACCCCACACTCAACAGGACTCTGCGTCTTCACTCTTTCCTAACAACCCTAAACATAACCCTAACCGCAACAAGAAGCTGAACCCGAGTTAGACCCGAAAAAACACGTACGGTGCCACTTTCTGCCATCCAAAAGTGCTCTCAGCGGAAGCCTTTGGGTACACCTGAACTCCCTGGGGGAGCCTTTACGCAACCCCACACTCAACAGGACTCTGCGTCTTCGCTCTTTCCTAACAACCCTAAACATAACCCTAACCGCAACAAGAAGCTGAACCCGAGTTAGACCCGAAAAAACACGTACGGTGCCACTTTCTGCCATCAAAAAGTGCTCTCAGCGGAAGCCTTTGGGTACACGTGAACTCCCTGGGGGAGCCTTTACGCAACCCCACACTCAACAGGACTCTGCGTCTTCACTCTTTCCTAACAACCCTAAACATAACCCTAACCGCAACAAGAAGCTGAACCCGAGTTAGACCCGAAAAAACACGTACGGTGCCACTTTCTGCCATCAAAAAGTGCTCTCAGCGGAAGCCTTTGGGTACACCTGAACTCCCTGGGGGAGCCTTTACGCAACCCCACACTCAACAGGACTCTGCGTCTTCACTCTTTCCTAACAACCCTAAACATAACCCTAACCGCAACAAGAAGCTGAACCCGAGTTAGACCCGAAAAAACACGTACGGTGCCACTTTCTGCCATCAAAAAGTGCTCTCAGCGGAAGCCTTTGGGTACACCTGAACTCCCTGGGGGAGCCTTTACGCAACCCCACACTCAACAGGACTCTGCGTCTTCACTCTTTCCTAACAACCCTAAACATAACCCTAACCGCAACAAGAAGCTGAACCCGAGTTAGACCCGAAAAAACACGTACGGTGCCACTTTCTGCCATCAAAAAGTGCTCTCAGCGGAAGCCTTTGGGTACACCTGAACTCCCTGGGGGAGCCTTTACGCAACCCCACACTCAACAGGACTCTGCGTCTTCGCTCTTTCCTAACAACCCTAAACATAACCCTAACCGCAACAAGAAGCTCAACCCGAGTTAGACCCGAAAAAACACGTACGGTGCCACGTTCTGCCATCAAAAAGTGCTCTCAGCGGAAGCCTTTGGGTACACCTGAACTCCCTGGGGGAGCCTTTACGCAACCCCACACTCAACAGGACTCTGCGTCTTCACTCTTTCCTAACAACCCTAAACATAACCCTAACCGCAACAAGAAGCTCAACCCGAGTTAGACCCGAAAAAACACGTACGGTGCCACTTTCTGCCATCAAAAAGTGCTCTCAGCGGAAGCCTTTGGGTACACCTGAACTCCCTGGGGGAGCCTTTACGCAACCCCACACTCAACAGGACTCTGCGTCTTCACTCTTTCCTAACAACCCTAAACATAACCCTAACCGCAACAAGAAGCTGAACCCGAGTTAGACCCGAAAAAACACGTACGATGCCACTTTCTGCCATCAAAAAGTGCTCTCAGCGGAAGCCTTTGGGTACACCTGAACTCCCTGGGGGAGCCTTTACGCAACCCCACACTCAACAGGACTCTGCGTCTTCACTCTTTCCTAACAACCCTAAACATAACCCTAACCGCAACAAGAAGCTGAACCCGAGTTAGACCCGAAAAAACACGTACGGTGCCACTTTCTGCCATCAAAAAGTGCTCTCAGCGGAAGCCTTTGGGTACACCTGAACTCCCTGGGGGAGCCTTTACGCAACCCCACACTCAACAGGACTCTGCGTCTTCACTCTTTCCTAACAACCCTAAACATAACCCTAACCGCAACAAGAAGCTGAACCCGAGTTAGACCCGAAAAAACACGTACGGTGCCACTTTCTGCCATCAAAAAGTGCTCTCAGCGGAAGCCTTTGGGTACACCTGAACTCCCTGGGGGAGCCTTTACGCAACCCCGCACTCAACAGGACTCTGCGTCTTCACTCTTTCCTAACAACCCTAAACATAACCCTAACCGCAACAAGAAGCTGAACCCGAGTTAGACCCGAAAAAACACGTACGGTGCCACTTTCTGCCATCAAAAAGTGCTCTCAGCGGAAGCCTTTGGGTACACCTGAACTCCCTGGGGGAGCCTTTACGCAACCCCACACTCAACAGGACTCTGCGTCTTCACTCTTTCCTAACAACCCTAAACATAACCCTAACCGCAACAAGAAGCTGAACCCGAGTTAGACCCGAAAAAACACGTACGGTGCCACTTTCTGCCATCAAAAAGTGCTCTCAGCGGAAGCCTTTGGGTACACCTGAACTCCCTGGGGGAGCCTTTACGCAACCCCACACTCAACAGGACTCTGCGTCTTCACTCTTTCCTAACAACCCTAAACATAACCCTAACCGCAACAAGAAGCTCAACCCGAGTTAGACCCGAAAAAACACGTACGGTGCCACTTTCTGCCATCAAAAAGTGCTCTCAGCGGAAGCCTTTGGGTACACCTGAACTCCCTGGGGGAGCCTTTACGCAACCCCACACTCAACAGGACTCTGCGTCTTCACTCTTTCCTAACAACCCTAAACATAACCCTAACCGCAACAAGAAGCTCAACCCGAGTTAGACCCGAAAAAACACGTACGGTGCCACTTTCTGCCATCAAAAAGTGCTCTCAGCGGAAGCCTTTGGGTACACCTGAACTCCCTGGGGGAGCCTTTACGCAACCCCACACTCAACAGGACTCTGCGTCTTCACTCTTTCCTAACAACCCTAAACATAACCCTAACCGCAACAAGAAGCTGAACCCGAGTTAGACCCGAAAAAACACGTACGGTGCCACTTTCTGCCATCAAAAAGTGCTCTCAGCGGAAGCCTTTGGGAACACCTGAACTCCCTGGGGGAGCCTTTACACAACCCCACACTCAACAGGACTCTGCGTCTTCACTCTTTCCTAACAACCCTAAACATAAGCCTAACCGGAACAAGAAGCTCAACCCGAGTTAGACCCGAAAAAACACGTACGGTGCCACTTTCTGCCATCAAAAAGTGCTCTCAGCGGAAGCCTTTGGGTACACCTGAACTCCCTGGGGGAGCCTTTACGCAACCCCACACTCAACAGGACTCTGCGTCTTCACTCTTTCCTAACAACCCTAAACATAACCCTAACCGCAACAAGAAGCTGAACCCGAGTTAGACCCGAAAAAACACGTACGGTGCCACTTTCTGCCATCAAAAAGTGCTCTCAGCGGAAGCCTTTGGGTACACCTGAACTCCCTGGGGGAGCCTTTACGCAACCCCACACTCAACAGGACTCTGCGTCTTCACTCTTTCCTAACAACCCTAAACATAACCCTAACCGCAACAAGAAGCTGAACCCGAGTTAGACCCGAAAAAACACGTACGGTGCCACTTTCTGCCATCCAAAAGTGCTCTCAGCGGAAGCCTTTGGGTACACCTGAACTCCCTGGGGGAGCCTTTACGCAACCCCACACTCAACAGGACTCTGCGTCTTCACTCTTTCCTAACAACCCTAAACATAACCCTAACCGCAACAAGAAGCTCAACCCGAGTTAGACCCGAAAAAACACGTACGGTGCCACTTTCTGCCATCAAAAAGTGCTCTCAGCGGAAGCCTTTGGGTACACCTGAACTCCCTGGGGGAGCCTTTACGCAACCCCACACTCAACAGGACTCTGCGTCTTCACTCTTTCCTAACAACCCTAAACATAACCCTAACCGCAACAAGAAGCTGAACCCGAGTTAGACCCGAAAAAACACGTACGGTGCCACTTTCTGCCATCAAAAAGTGCTCTCAGCGGAAGCCTTTGGGTACACCTGAACTCCCTGGGGGAGCCTTTACGCAACCCCACACTCAACAGGACTCTGCGTCTTCACTCTTTCCTAACAACCCTAAACATAACCCTAACCGCAACAAGAAGCTGAACCCGAGTTAGACCCGAAAAAACACGTACGGTGCCACTTTCTGCCATCAAAAAGTGCTCTCAGCGGAAGCCTTTGGGTACACCTGAACTCCCTGGGGGAGCCTTTACGCAACCCCACACTCAACAGGACTCTGCGTCTTCACTCTTTCCTAACAACCCTAAACATAACCCTAACCGCAACAAGAAGCTGAACCCGAGTTAGACCCGAAACAACACGTACGGTGCCACTTTCTGCCATCAAAAAGTGCTCTCAGCGGAAGCCTTTGGGTACACCTGAACTCCCTGGGGGAGCCTTTACGCAACCCCACACTCAACAGGACTCTGCGTCTTCACTCTTTCCTAACAACCCTAAACATAACCCTAACCGCAACAAGAAGCTGAACCCGAGTTAGACCCGAAAAAACACGTACGATGCCACTTTCTGCCATCAAAAAGTGCTCTCAGCGGAAACCTTTGGGTACACCTGAACTCCCTGGGGGAGCCTTTACGCAACCGCACACTCAACAGGACTCTGCGTCTTCACTCTTTCCTAACAACCCTAAACATAACCCTAACCGCAACAAGAAGCTGAACCCGAGTTAGACCCGAAAAAACACGTACGGTGCCACTTTCTGCCATCAAAAAGTGCTCTCAGCGGAAGCCTTTGGGTACACGTGAACTCCCTGGGGGAGCCTTTACGCAACCCCACACTCAACAGGACTCTGCGTCTTCACTCTTTCCTAACAACCCTAAACATAACCCTAACCGCAACAAGAAGCTGAACCCGAGTTAGACCCGAAAAAACACGTACGGTGCCACTTTCTGCCATCAAAAAGTGCTCTCAGCGGAAGCCTTTGGGTACACCTGAACTCCCTGGGGGAGCCTTTACGCAACCCCGCACTCAACAGGACTCTGCGTCTTCACTCTTTCCTAACAACCCTAAACATAACCCTAACCGCAACAAGAAGCTCAACCCGAGTTAGACCCGAAAAAACACGTACGGTGCCACTTTCTGCCATCAAAAAGTGCTCTCAGCGGAAGCCTTTGGGTACACCTGAACTCCCTGGGGGAGCCTTTACGCAACCCCACACTCGACAGGACTCTGCGTCTTCACTCTTTCCTAACAACCCTAAACATAACCCTAACCGCAACAAGAAGCTGAACCCGAGTTAGACCCGAAAAAACACGTACGGTGCCACTTTCTGCCATCAAAAAGTGCTCTCAGCGGAAGCCTTTGGGTACACCTGAACTCCCTGGGGGAGCCTTTACGCAACCCCACACTCAACAGGACTCTGCGTCTTCACTCTTTCCTAACAACCCTAAACATAACCCTAACCGCAACAAGAAGCTGAACCCGAGTTAGACCCGAAAAAACACGTACGGTGCCACTTTCTGCCATCCAAAAGTGCTCTCAGCGGAAGCCTTTGGGTACACCTGAACTCCCTGGGGGAGCCTTTACGCAACCCCACACTCAACAGGACTCTGCGTCTTCACTCTTTCCTAACAACCCTAAACATAACCCTAACCGCAACAAGAAGCTGAACCCGAGTTAGACCCGAAAAAACACGTACGGTGCCACTTTCTGCCATCAAAAAGTGCTCTCAGCGGAAGCCTTTGGGAACACCTGAACTCCCTGGGGGAGCCTTTACACAACCCCACACTCAACAGGACTCTGCGTCTTCACTCTTTCCTAACAACCCTAAACATAAGCCTAACCGGAACAAGAAGCTGAACCCGAGTTAGACCCGAAAAAACACGTACGGTGCCACTTTCTGCCATCAAAAAGTGCTCTCAGCGGAAGCCTTTGGGTACACCTGAACTCCCTGGGGGAGCCTTTACGCAACCCCACACTCAACAGGACTCTGCGTCTTCACTCTTTCCTAACAACCCTAAACATAACCCTAACCGCAACAAGAAGCTGAACCCGAGTTAGACCCGAAAAAACACGTACGGTGCCACTTTCTGCCATCAAAAAGTGCTCTCAGCGGAAGCCTTTGGGTACACCTGAACTCCCTGGGGGAGCCTTTACGCAACCCCACACTCAACAGGACTCTGCGTCTTCACTCTTTCCTAACAACCCTAAACATAACCCTAACCGCAACAAGAAGCTGAACCCGAGTTAGACCCGAAAAAACACGTACGGTGCCACTTTCTGCCATCCAAAAGTGCTCTCAGCGGAAGCCTTTGGGTACACCTGAACTCCCTGGGGGAGCCTTTACGCAACCCCACACTCAACAGGACTCTGCGTCTTCACTCTTTCCTAACAACCCTAAACATAACCCTAACCGCAACAAGAAGCTCAACCCGAGTTAGACCCGAAAAAACACGTACGGTGCCACTTTCTGCCATCAAAAAGTGCTCTCAGCGGAAGCCTTTGGGTACACCTGAACTCCCTGGGGGAGCCTTTACGCAACCCCACACTCAACAGGACTCTGCGTCTTCACTCTTTCCTAACAACCCTAAACATAACCCTAACCGCAACAAGAAGCTGAACCCGAGTTAGACCCGAAAAAACACGTACGGTGCCACTTTCTGCCATCAAAAAGTGCTCTCAGCGGAAGCCTTTGGGTACACCTGAACTCCCTGGGGGAGCCTTTACGCAACCCCACACTCAACAGGACTCTGCGTCTTCGCTCTTTCCTAACAACCCTAAACATAACCCTAACCGCAACAAGAAGCTGAACCCGAGTTAGACCCGAAAAAACACGTACGGTGCCACTTTCTGCCATCAAAAAGTGCTCTCAGCGGAAGCCTTTGGGAACACCTGAACTCCCTGGGGGAGCCTTTACGCAACCCCACACTCAACAGGACTCTGCGTCTTCACTCTTTCCTAACAACCCTAAACATAACCCTAACCGCAACAAGAAGCTCAACCCGAGTTAGACCCGAAAAAACACGTACGGTGCCACTTTCTGCCATCAAAAAGTGCTCTCAGCGGAAGCCTTTGGGTACACCTGAACTCCCTGGGGGAGCCTTTACGCAACCCCACACTCAACAGGACTCTGCGTCTTCACTCTTTCCTAACAACCCTAAACATAACCCTAACCGCAACAAGAAGCTGAACCCGAGTTAGACCCGAAAAAACACGTACGGTGCCACTTTCTGCCATCAAAAAGTGCTCTCAGCGGAAGCCTTTGGGTACACCTGAACTCCCTGGGGGAGCCTTTACGCAACCCCACACTCAACAGGACTCTGCGTCTTCACTCTTTCCTAACAACCCTAAACATAACCCTAACCGCAACAAGAAGCTGAACCCGAGTTAGACCCGAAAAAACACGTACGGTGCCACTTTCTGCCATCCAAAAGTGCTCTCAGCGGAAGCCTTTGGGTACACCTGAACTCCCTGGGGGAGCCTTTACGCAACCCCACACTCAACAGGACTCTGCGTCTTCACTCTTTCCTAACAACCCTAAACATAACCCTAACCGCAACAAGAAGCTGAACCCGAGTTAGACCCGAAAAAACACGTACGGTGCCACTTTCTGCCATCAAAAAGTGCTCTCAGCGGAAGCCTTTGGGTACACCTGAACTCCCTGGGGGAGCCTTTACGCAACCCCACACTCAACAGGACTCTGCGTCTTCACTCTTTCCTAACAACCCTAAACATAACCCTAACCGCAACAAGAAGCTGAACCCGAGTTAGACCCGAAAAAACACGTACGGTGCCACTTTCTGCCATCAAAAAGTGCTCTCAGCGGAAGCCTTTGGGTACACCTGAACTCCCTGGGGGAGCCTTTACGCAACCCCACACTCAACAGGACTCTGCGTCTTCACTCTTTCCTAACAACCCTAAACATAACCCTAACCGCAACAAGAAGCTGAACCCGAGTTAGACCCGAAAAAACACGTACGGTGCCACTTTCTGCCATCCAAAAGTGCTCTCAGCGGAAGCCTTTGGGAACACCTGAACTCCCTGGGGGAGCCTTTACGCAACCCCACACTCAACAGGACTCTGCGTCTTCACTCTTTCCTAACAACCCTAAACATAACCCTAACCGCAACAAGAAGCTGAACCCGAGTTAGACCCGAAAAAACACGTACGGTGCCACTTTCTGCCATCAAAAAGTGCTCTCAGCGGAATCCTTTGGGTACACCTGAACTCCCTGGGGGAGCCTTTACGCAACCCCACACTCAACAGGACTCTGCGTCTTCACTCTTTCCTAACAACCCTAAACATAACCCTAACCGCAACAAGAAGCTCAACCCGAGTTAGACCCGAAAAAACACGTACGGTGCCACTTTCTGCCATCAAAAAGTGCTCTCAGCGGAAGCCTTTGGGTACACCTGAACTCCCTGGGGGAGCCTTTACGCAACCCCACACTCAACAGGACTCTGCGTCTTCACTCTTTCCTAACAACCCTAAACATAACCCTAACCGCAACAAGAAGCTGAACCCGAGTTAGACCCGAAAAAACACGTACGGTGCCACTTTCTGCCATCAAAAAGTGCTCTCAGCGGAAGCCTTTGGGTACACCTGAACTCCCTGGGGGAGCCTTTACGCAACCGCACACTCAACAGGACTCTGCGTCTTCACTCTTTCCTAACAACCCTAAACATAACCCTAACCGCAACAAGAAGCTGAACCCGAGTTAGACCCGAAAAAACACGTACGGTGCCACTTTCTGCCATCAAAAAGTGCTCTCAGCGGAAGCCTTTGGGTACACGTGAACTCCCTGGGGGAGCCTTTACGCAACCCCACACTCAACAGGACTCTGCGTCTTCACTCTTTCCTAACAACCCTAAACATAACCCTAACCGCAACAAGAAGCTGAACCCGAGTTAGACCCGAAAAAACACGTACGGTGCCACTTTCTGCCATCAAAAAGTGCTCTCAGCGGAAGCCTTTGGGTACA